>NC_090177.1:36180067-36480067 GCF_024679245.1 Pseudorasbora parva
CCAAAATTTTACATATCTAACATAAAATGTTCTGATGTCTGGATTCAGGTTGTTTCTGCGAATAGCAGAAATTGATTTGTTTGTCTTTCTGTAGCTTTCGGAAGGTTGTACAAAGATTGCTCTGATTTATTGTTGAATGTGCAGTCAACTGTATCTATTTGTACCTAACCCTTTCCCAGATGTGTTTTGGGTGTTGCGCTGTTTTTGCAGCATTCACGCTGAACACCAATCCTGCCACTCAGTGTTTTTGCCACTCAGTTGGTGTAATACAGTTACACGCCGTCTACTGGGACATCATGTGCACACTCTTATATTGGAACCTCAGTTCTACCAAACCGTTGCCTTCTCATGCCGTTCTATGGCAGCATCTGAAACAAGAAAGAAGATAAAAAAATGTTGGATTAGTCAGTGGCCACTTGAGGTAGTTGTGATTAAGTTATTTGTTGCATTCTGCAAGTTTCATAGCTTTAAACATCCTCCTCATTATAAACAAAGCATTGATTCAATCCAAAAATGGATGTTGCAGGATCTGTAATTATATTAGCACGAGACTGCTTCCAGAGCAAGACATCAATAAATACTATTTTGACAAAGAGAACTGATTGTCTCATCTCCAACAATAAGCTGGGGTGTTCTGGTTCAATGTGGCTGTTGTCGTGTCATCAAGGTGGATGATGCACATTAGTGGTGGAGGAGATTCCCCCCTTCCATATGTAAAGCACTTTGAGTACCCAGTAAAGCGCTATATAAATAACTATTAAAAAAACATAACCCCAAACTTTTGAATGGTACTAGTGCATGTTTGAGATTTTACATACGTACCGGTACATAGGACCTCTGAGATTGGACCTGCAGTCCATCAGCATGGAATAATCTAGAAAAATAAAAATGAACAATTTGTCAAAGTGCCAAAAAAATATTGTTTAAAATGTCAGTTTTAAAAGAAAAAAAAATGCATGTTTTTTTTATATATTTTTTTTTAGGTGTACTAATTTAGTATTGTTCATTCAGTGTCACTGTACATACTGTTTGACATTTGGATGTCAAAGCCATCTTAAAATGAGTAATAAAATATATATATCATTTTCATAAGAAATTTACAGATGCAAAGTGATACAGGTAAATGTTGTGGGAAAAAAATTATATTAACTTATTTAATTAGCTTTTTCAGTTCACCACCTGTATTTCTGTAAGGCCAAACCTTACAGTTTATGGATAGATGCTATATAAATGCTACATGTACAGCATTATCTACTGTGTTTGTGTACAAACTGTATTCGTAGTTTAGTGGCTTTCAATAATGCACATTCATATTATTAAATGTATTAAAGCTTTCCTTTGTTGTAGAGGTTTTTTCTGTCGCTCCTGAAATCACAGAACATTTGATCCATATTTGTTTACCATGAGAGACCAGAACAGGTTTCAACTACTAGGATTTTCGCACTCTGCGAGGTCCGTTAGGTTAAATAAATGTGCTTATTGCTATCATCCATTGACAAATTTATCAGCAAAACCTTTACATAACTATCAAAACCTCTCATCTAAACATAAAATGTGATTAAACGTTCAAAAACAATAGTTAGCCTAAATTACCTCTTTTAAAAAAATGTTAGTTCTGTTTTGCATATCTACTTCTTCAAAGACACTAACGTTACATTTCTATCAAGTAAATATAACAGAATCGTTTCAATTAAAGGTAAGAAAAGTGTCAGGAACAGTAATGTGTATTACTTGTGTGATTTTATGGACTAAACTCACCTTAAAAGCAGCGAAAACAACAGCGAGAGCCGAAGTTTTACTGCATGTTTGTCGTTTCCCCACACAGATGCAGGTAGCTCGTAGGTAGATCATTTCTAAATACGTACATAAAGGAATGCGCATGCTCAAGCGTCTACGCCAATAAGATTCGCTATATTATAAACCAATGAAATTGGGTGTAGGCGGAGCGACACGTGTCGCCCCGCCTTAAAGTGTCGCCCCGCCGCATCGTCCAGACTGCACTCTGGGGTTACTCATCTCGTCAGCTTGCTGCCGATTTTAACGAGCAGTTAACTTCAGTAATCTCCAGGTTGCTGTCCATAGACGATAGGTTGCTTGCTTTGAAGTCGAAAAACTGTGTGAAAGATACTAACTTTAAGAAGAGAAGACGAGTGCCTAAGAGAAGACCAGTCCTAAGATTGCGGTAAGACTGTTATCTAAGCTAAAGTAACCTAAAGTAAAGCTTTTTAAGTAGCACAAGCTGAAATTAGCCTTGTTTTATAAAAGTGTTTTCTTTTTCTGGTCATTTTACAGGAAGCAGTACGCCGTCTTCACAACTTCGTCATAACACTCATTTAATTGTTTTCCAGCTGCATGTAAGACAGAGACAGTACGCAGGAGCTTCAGGTACAAACATCCAGTTCTTGCATCGCACGCAGAAGCTGTGAAGAGTTCAGCTCGGAGTCGATTGAGAAGAAAGAGGGTAAGATTTATTAGATTAGATCCGTTTTTGGTCAGTGTGACTATTTTTCAGGTGCATTTTACGCAGTACATCGCGCAATACTGATTGTCTTTATTGTTTGTTTTTACAGCTGCTACAAGCAAGAAAGAGTGTGTTAGCCCTTTAAGACCTAAGGGTATTTTTACAATTAATTTTTCGCCTGGTTTAATTTACTAAAAAGCTTGTAAAACATCAACCCTGTTGTGCACAGACAATTGACACACCTCTTTTTTTTTTCAAGACAAGTTGCACTGTCAGTATATTTGTGTTGCATTGATGTCACCTGAATGTAAAAAAAGTTATGGGACCATAAAGACAAATGAAAACATAAAACGGAAATTGAATCACTCAAATATTTATTGAAAACACACACAAATAAATAAAAGCTAAGCATATTTCCTCTGGAAAACAGTTTGTTCAAGTCTTTGGAGTCCTGGAACTCAGGAATAAACATAAGAACTTATACAGAACAAAAACTATTTACATTTTTCCAAAAAAAGTCCAGGCGTTTTTGGCCTATTTTGGATATTTACAGGTGCCAAGCCTCAAAACAGTTCCTATCAGGAATCAAACAGAGGGCCACATCACAGGCTTTGCATTTCCAGGGGGTGGCCTGTTTGACCTGCCTTGTCTGTTTGCAATTCACACATTGCCTTCTACCATAGGATACCACAATAACAGAGCTGGGGTTCATGCGTAATGACGCACACCAACGTGGCTGACGGATCAGCCTGTCATTGGTCAAAGCCTCACGCAAAGCGTCATGAGATATCCAAAATGGCAGCTAGCATCGAGCTAGCGGCAAAAATGACGGAACATTTATAAATTATGGACATCAAGTGGATAAATCTTGGATGTAAGCGTTTTGATTTATTGCTGAACAACTCCGAAAAGATGCACATGTTCCAGGCTGGATATAAAACCTTCTGTAAAGGCTACAAAGACACCAAAGACACCCCCGTGATGGCTAGCTCGTTAGCTTTCTGCTGGGAAAAACGGTAAGAAAATCGATAAAACTTTCATTAAATAATATAAATATTTATCGGAGGTCCCGTGTGACGTCGCGGACGATGCCGTCGGGCTCTGAGGGTTAGCTGAGGATGAGGTGGGCCTTTGGAAGTGCGCTACCATAGACCTGATGTTTGATGAGGAAGACGGCATCGTTCGCGCGGTGTCTGGATGGACTGTTCGACCAGCCAGGAGCTCGTCGAGCTCTGTGCCACGCTGCAATCGAGATTAGAGGCGATTCCAAAGAACAGGGCAACGCACCACAGACGTCTGAAAAATGGACTTAAAACAGACAGAATGGTGCTAGTTACCTACAGCTCTGAAGCGGAAAACAGAGACTTCATGGTGCTGTAGGATTTTGGGCTTCTCGTGAGCTTCCTATTGTTGTGTGGGCAGATCTCAAACGTTTTGCATTTGGTTGTGTGTTTGTTCTAATAAAGCTCTTTCTTTGAATAAACTGCACGTCCCTGGCATATTTTCCTTTCCTCAATAAATGAATGTCCTTGATGGTTATAATAGCGTAGTCCATAGGATAACAATGACATGAATATAAAACATAATAGCATATCACATGAATATGAATATTTACAATTAAAAAATAATATGCAAATCATAATTTTATATATGTGTGTAAAATTATTATAATTTGGGGGTTTAAATTTATTAATTTATTACCCAGGTTGACCAATAGTAACAGATCTGCCAACCAATCACGAGTGATATTTCTTGTTTCAATGTAGTAGTTTCAACCAATACTGAGTGAGGAAATTCAAGCCATTCCGGCAAGGCGCCGCCCAGAGCTGCTATTCATATGCTAAATAGAGCCATTAGCGCCGGCGCCAGCATGCCTCCGCAAGCTCCACATATGTCATGGTTCGTTTCCGTCAATATGTGGCACAGACGAACGCGACGTTCACAGGCTGTAAACTGACGTTAATTGTCGAAAATCAGGGAGATTTCCGGCCGTTTACGGGGACGAAAATCCCACTTTTCATGCAGTGCCTGGGACGGGAGTTCACCCTCTGTTCAGACCACGCCACCTTGCAGTGGCTCCACCGCATGAAGGATACCAAAGCTTTACAGTAGCTAGCTTTACAGCCATTTAAGTTCAAGGTGATCCACAGGCCGGGTGTGCTCAGATGGCTGTGGCCGACTGCAGCGGGAGAGAAAGAGCAGAGCGGCAGGTAAGTAGGTCATGCACAGATGACGAACACCTGTTTCTGATTGCAGTAATAGCCGTGGAGAGACCGTTTATAAGCCGCTGCCGGGGGTGAGAGAGGGGAGACAGAGACTTGGACTGGGACTTTGCCTGAGTGAACAGAGAGAGAGCTGAGATCCTGAGAGGAAAAGAAAGGAGTTGAAAGGAGCGATCCATATCCTGTTGTTTGAGTGAAAACGCCACGGAGCGTATTTTGTTTTCTTTGAAGAAACTGTATAAAGAGTGCAAGTCCCAGTCACGCCGACCCCTGTCTTCTTCCTTCCACACATACGAAGCCCATCACAGTAAGTAACTGATGACAACTTTTTCATTTTTATTAATGTTTAATTTGATTAGAAGTGTCATTATAAAATTACAAAAAAAATTCCAATAAATAGGGCTTATTCATCTAAGAATCCTGAAAAAAATCCATCACGTTTCCACAAAAATATTAAAGCTGCTGTCTGTAACTTTTTTGTGTTCAAGATTTACAAAAAATATATAATGAGAAATGTACAACATTAATCCATTTTCCATACCTGCGTGATTCGCCATAGACATAAACGGTCTATGGCGGCTGCACATAGACGGCTGCAATGTTTATCCACAAGATGCATGCGGTTCTGTTCATTAACCGCTAGAGTGCGAAAAGTTATGGACTGCACAGCCCAACTGATTTCAACATTGATAATAATAAGAAATGTTTCTTGAGCAGCAAATTAGCTTATTAGCAAGATTTGAACATTAGTGTACCTTAATTAGTCTTAGTTTTTTCAGAAATAGTTTATTGATTTAAGTAAAATGTCAATCAATTGTATTATTTTTTTTTTTGTTAAAAACAAAAAAACATATAATTTGTGCTGATTTACACCTATTGTGATTGTTTTTTAGATGTTTAAATATTTTTACTGGAAAAAGACAAAATCATTAATAGATAAAATATTTTGATAATATTTTTTCTCATACCTTTTTCTTGTGCTCCTTCACTCACTGATTTATCCCTGTCTTCAAATTGACTTTCATCAATGGTACCTTCTGCTCAAACCAGTGAAATCAAGTGTATAGCATCAGTTCTGACAGGTCACTTTAGTCAAGCTTGCATCAGCTAACTGTCAGCTGATCCTGTCTACCTATGGGAATAAATACGACGTCTATCACAGCATACACACATTTAAGCTCCTTCAGTACTATCAGCAGCCTTCACATTCTCCAGAGCTCATTTACCCTCCTCCATCCCCATCTCCTCTGGATTCCTCCTCTCCAATCAGGATTTGGTATTCCCGAAATATTTTGTACATTTTGTACATTAATGATATCTGCAATACATCATGTTGGTTCTGTTCTGTTTACCTTAAGGCGGTTTATCGCTGCCCTCCTTGCTCTTATCCATTTAAGGCTGCATGGATGCGCAGGAAGGTCTGGCCCAGAACAGAACCATACCGCCAGTCCAAACTGTGTGCTAATAATCAAGATATCATCTTTGACGATAGTGGTCCTGACAGAACTGCTTTTTCTTTTCTGTAGCAAAACTTTTTACACTTTTCACATAAAGTATTGCAGTGACATTAGCCTCTATTTATTTAAAGGTCAGGTGAAAGCGCATTTCATTATGGCAGCTTATTTCAAGGGCAGATAAATTGCTTTGCTAAATATATAACAAGAATATTGAGTTACATTTATAAATGAATGAAAGTGTTAGAGGAGAAAGGGGGCAGACAGTCGAACAATAACCGTCAGATTAGCAGTCCGGTCGACAATTGCCTCAAGGTGCCTTTTCAAATGACGACCATGTCAAGATGAATGAACAATAACCGGGAGAAACTGCTGTTCTGTGAAAAAATTTCAAAGGATAAACAGAAAAATGCAAAAATGCACTCATGTGATAACTATTGGCATCTGTGCACAATTCATTCCCACAAATTCAACATTATGATTTCTGACAAATAACTGCTATTATTTTTATTTATAATTGTTTTGTATTCAGTAAATTAATGTTTGGTATTGCACCATTTGCCGGGTTATGCAACACTTAAAGTATGTTAGTTAGGTAGCAAACGAGAATTGTAAGGGGAAGTTTTAAAAATACATTTAATTTAGTGTGAATTACTCATGAACAGGTTAACATACAAACAACATGTGGAGTATTTCCAAAAACTTAAAATTATTAACAATAAATGTTATATAAAGGTGCACTATGTAGCATTCAGTTTTGGGTAAGTTACTCTAAAAAGTAATTAATTACTAGCTACTAATTACCTCTTCAATAGTGTAATTAGATTACTGTACAAATTACTCTCTCCAGAAAGTATTTAATTACTTTTGAATTACTTTCTAAATCCTATATCAACCTTGAGTTAAGCGATGCAACGGTTACGCACCACATTCGTTAGACACGAAACGGCTCTTAATTCATTCAAATACATAATATAAAACCACATAAATTACTCTTATAAACTGACCAAAGTATTACAAATATGAGAAGCATACATAAAAACATGCATTTTGAAGTTAGACTTTAAATGTTGATGTTAATTCCACTATTGTATTATATATAATTATATTTAGTATTTAGATCAAATACTTGTGAAGTAGCTGTAATTAAATTACAGAAAAAAATAAGAGTAATCGCTTACTTTACTTTTTCAAGGGAAAGTTAATTAAAATACAGTAACTAATTACTTAGTATCTAATTACACCCAACACTGGTAGTATTTTTGGAGTAAAATATCCAAAACTCATTAGGCTGGTGTTGTATATTTTGTTCAGTTGAGTTCTTACAATACCCCAAATGTTTCCAACTATTTGTAAATTGTGAGAAAATTGCTGTTTTAACCAAGGAGCCGGGACGTCTGAGGGAGTCGCCTGTCAATTGCGTCATATCTGCGTTACTCTCGGTTTCCGGTTTTATTCTGCAGAAGTGCTTTACCCTTAGTAGTGTGAACAAGTGTCACAGCAGCGCAGAGAAAACGCACAGAGAAACGTCATGACATCATTTTCAACACACTCAAATGTATCTAATATGATAAACAGAGCTCCGTTACCTCATACTCATGACCGGAAAAGCAGAAATGGTGCTGGCGACTGTGTCCCGACATAATATAAGTCCCGCTGCTCGCGATGTAACACTCAGCCTGGTAAAGGCAATTTACACAAATATATGTGTGTGTGAGCCTGTTTATGTGGTTTATGAGGACAAAAATTTGTATAACTACATGGGTATTACACTGGTATTACACTATAAATGTGGTTTATGAGGACATATCAAATGTCCTCATAATTCAAATGGCCTTAAAAACATACTAAATGATGTTTTTTTAGAAAGTAAAAATGCAGAATGTTTCCTGTGATGGGTCGGTTTAGGGGCAGGGGCAGTGTAAGGGGATAGAAAATACGGTTTGTACGGTATAAAAACCATTACGCCTATGGAGAGTCCCTGTAAACCACATAGACCAACGTGTGTGTGTGTGTGTGTGTGTGTGTGTGTGTCTGTGTGTGTGTGTGTGTGTGTGTGTGTGTGTGTGTGTGTGTGTGTGTGTGTGTGTGTGTGTGTGTGTGTGTGTGTGTGTGTGTGTCGAATTGGCCTCACCGGTACAGTTTATAGTCCGGAAGCTCGATGAAGAAGAGTGTTATCCTGTGTTGGATCCCCAACAAGAAATATTCCACACTTATTTCCTTAGGGAGATAAACATCCACAGACTGAGACAACCAAACTCTTGTGTGTTCATCGATCAATCGCTTAATCCAGTATTACTGAGAGCGTCCTCTCTCGAGCGCCGGTAAGCCGGTGTCATGACAAATCCTGTCCGCGTATGAAATTGTGTCCGCTGGTAGCGGTTTTAAATGCCTGATCAAATGTTGTTATAATTGGTTCTGGACAAGCAATTGTTTAAAAATAAACTATTAATTCATTGCCATACTAAGTACACACGCAAAACATTTATTTGAAATATGTAATTGATTACTATAATGGGAGCAAAAACATGTTCTAAATTATTTTGACTGATAAACTAAGTACCAATACAAAATCATGACATAGTAATGTAAATATAATGTAAATAATAAAGAATAAAAAAAAACCCAGCAATATACAGAAAAGGTGCACAAAATAAATAGATTATATACGAGATATGCGTATATATCTTATAAACTTATATAAGCCCTTATAGCTCCAGTTAGCCTATATACTACTAGTATATGAAACATATAATTTGTAAGACATTAAAGACTATTTTAACACAATTAAAACAGCAAAAATTAAAACGCGATTTTGTAAGAATTGTAATCAGGCTCTGAACAGATTACCTATTAAAATTACTTTCAGCTCTGGGGGTCCTTGCGGACACGATTTCATAGCGGACAGGATTTGTCATGACACCGGTGTAACAAAGTTCGATAATAGAAGGAAGGAAGAGGACACGGGGGTCGGCTGGACGGTTGATGCTTCTTTAATTATAGTCAAAACTTATTATAACTTCAACAACACACTGCTGTGTGAATTCTCATAGACATTCGATCACTTCCGGGTCGGCACTTCCGGCTTCCGGCAACTCAGTCTCTGGGGTTTCGCAACAACCGTCCGATCTCTCTCTCTCCCTGGTCTCTGGTTCCGCCGAGGTTTTATACCCTCTCCGTGCTCATTACTGGAACAAGAGACAGGTGTTATTAATCTGCGTCCAACCCACTCACTTACCGCTCGTCCCGCGGCTCTCTCTCCCGCTGCAGACCTCGCTGAACCATGCCCCTCTTGCCACAACCGGCTTCTTTTATCGGATGTGCCACATCAGCTGTCTGTGCCACATCAGCTGTTTTATCGGATGTGCCACATCAACGTCACGGGGATTCCCTGACGGTCCCGACAGAAGTCTCGCGTGAGTAAGAACGGGAACAACCACATATCCGGGCAAAATAACGACAAGGAGAAATACATATACAAAACAGCTGTCTTGTGTTCATAATTAAAATTAATTAACGGCAGTAAATATATCTCCCTTTTATGTGGCTGCGCTATGTGTGTTGCGTAACAATCGCTCCAGTGGCCGTGCTCAGCTCTCTTAGCACTCAGTCCTGCTCTGCTTCATACTACAGTAAAGTTAATAGCCGCATCCATGAACATGATTTCTGGCCGAGTCCTGTCCCGATTCTTTTCCACCGGCTGTGAGATGAAGACCACATGTCCCAAGATTCTGAGCTCAAACTTGGCTTTGTTTTGAATACGCACCCTCTAGCCGATGGAAAAATTACACAGTGCAGCTTTAATGTCGCTTGTTTTCTAAGTAGTTCTCTGCGACAAGATTCAAATCTATTTTGATGTCTGTTAAAGCTACAATATGTATTTTTTCCGCCCTAGGGGTCACTACCCTCTTTAAAACAATTACAAAGGAATAGATTGATGCCGCAGTGAGTCAGTGTGGAATAATGGAACTTGTCATCATACCAATGGATCTAACTTTGTTTATGGGGAAATAATATTTCTGGATGAGTGAATGCATTACAGTTCTCTTTCATCATCTCGTTTCGAGATCCACCTATGGGAAGGGCATCCGTACCTGACCTCTGCAGAAGCATCCAATTGCACCAAGTCTGACAAGACAGGCAGGAGCGCGCAGCCAATGCCCAGTAAGGCCCCACCCCTTACCAGCGGGCATATATGGGCTGCATACGCTACTGTACATCAGTTGTCATTCGCTTCTCGCGATCTCTGCACTGACACAGTTCGGTTAGATTTGCGCTGCTCACTTATTGTCTGCAGGAGGAAATATCGCCAGATCAGCCTCCACCGGGCGTGACAGTTCTATTCTGCCACATTCTGTGTCTGCATTCGGAGCCGCTCGCGCTCTCGTCCGTCTTCCTGTTCCACGGCTGCCGCCACGGACCTTTCTGAGTTTTTCGCGGGTATGTCGCTCTCTCAGTCTTCTCCTTCTGTGTCTAGCCTATTACGGGCCTGCCCGGCCGCGTGTGGGTCTCTTATCGCCGGTAAGGATTTTCACCCTTTCTGTGTGGTCTGCTTGGGCCTCAAGCACGCAGAGGAGGCAATAGAGAACCCGGAGAACTGCAGTTACTGCCTGGTACTGCCTAAGAAACTCCTGCGACACCGCCTTAAAGTTGCCGCTACTCAGTGTGGCGAGCTCGACTTGTCGTACTCGGATATGGAACACGGTGACGATAGCGCGCTACCGGGGACCTCCCGGGGCGCGACGGCTCTTGTTTTGGCTGACCAGCCCAATCCTGAGTTCCCCGAAGAGGACATCTTCACGGGTAACCTCCCGCTCGCCGACGATCTTGCCGGGTCCGGTGATTACGACGACGCGGGCCTTCTTGGAATTTCGGAGGACGAGGAGGCCATCCCGCCCTCTGTTATTCCCCAGGCTAGCGCCCCCGCGGCCTTGCCTCAATCCATCCCCCTGGATGTGTGTGAACGAGCGGCCGCTCGTCTCAACATTAAATGGTCGGCTCCACAGAGCGCCACCGACCAGGAGAGGGATATTTATGACGGTAAAGTGTTGGGAGCCCCCCCCGGCCCGAGGAAAGAACTCTTTCCCGTTCTTCCAGCGTGCGCTAAGCACATGAGGCACTACTGGAACGACCCGCTCGATCTTAAACACGGTCTCGCGGGGCTGGAGGTTAAAGATATGGCGGCTCGCGGCATGGGCGAACCGCCTGCCATTGAGCCCTCCATTGCCAGACACCTCAACCCAGTCCAGGGAGGGCTGCCCGCCCCCCCGAAGCCGGTCCTTCCTAACAGGATGGACCGTTTTTCTGCCTCGGTGCACCAGGCCGTTTATAAATCCTCGGCCTTGGCTGTTAGGACTCTGAATGTCTCCTCCCTCCTTTCCGCTTACCAAGCGGAGATCCTGGACGATCTGGGCCAGCAGTTAGATAAGGGATCTTCTCCCTCTCCTGCACTGTGGAAGGAGATCATAACGGTTAACGACCTCGTTCTCCGTAATGCTCGTCAGGTCGTCCAAACCTGCGGGCGCTCTATGGCGCTTTCCGTGGTAGGAGAGCGCTCGCTCTGGCTCAACCTGTCTGGTCTCCCGGATAGTGAAAAGAAACGTATCGCAGGCGCCCCGGTAGAGCCCGGCCGGGCTCTCTTTGGCCCCGCAGTTGCTATGATGCAACAACGATGCGACGACAAGAAGGAGCACGAGGCCTTCATATTGTATCTTCCCAGGAAGACGGTCCCACGCCAGGCGCCCCCTGTGCGTTTGCCTAACCCCCCGGTCCCGGGACGTAATTTTAATCAGGTCAAGGAAAAGCCTCGAAAGAAGTTTTCTGGGCTTTCTCCCTGCCCCAGAACCCCTGTCCAAAGGACGGAAGGTTCCTGCTGTAGGGTGTCCCCCTCCCGTGGCTGCCCAGCCCATATGTTTAGTGGACGATGTGTGTTCCCCCTGTTCAAGGGGATTGTCGTGAGGAAAAGTTCAAAAGCAGTGTAACCACACCGCACATACTGTGTTCCCCTCACCCAAATAATAAAGGCTTCGGCCCCAGTGTTTCCCAGAAAACACAACACACACAGAAACACAAAAAACACAATAAATCTAACGAATCAAATGAATTCGTCACAGCGAGATACCCTCTCAATGTAGGGAAATACCCTTTCTCTCGTAATGGTGAACCTGCACGTGCCGTCCCTAGTTTCTCCACTAGAGGGCGCCATTGCATCACAAATAAGCCAGCTAGGCATGCTCGAAGCCAGCACGGCCCGGACGAGCATTCACACGAGCTGTGTGTCAGCCTGGCTTACTGTATTACGCATGATATTACAGGGCTATCGTCTGCAGATTGCTATGAAACATCCACGTTTCAGCAGCGTTCTCTTTTCTCACACAGAGGAAAGCACGGCCCACGTCCTGAAGGAGGAAATCTCCTCTCTTCTAAACAAAGGTGCGATTCAGGTGGTTCCCCACAATCTGATAAACCAGGGTTTCTTTTCCCGTTATTTCCTGGTCACAAAGAAGGACGGTTCCCTCCGTCCTATTCTGGACCCCAGGGTGTTGAACAAACATTTGAGGAAATACAGATTCATAATGTTAACCCTTGGTTCGCTCGCCCGTGTCATGAAACGGAACGACTGGTTCACATCGGTCGATCTGAGAGATGCTTTTCTCCACATAAGCATTTATCCACTACACCGGAAGTTTCTTCGTTTCGCCTATCAAGGCATTTGTTACGAACTCACGGTGCTTCCGTTCGGGCAAAAATTAAGCCCCCGAACTTTCTGTTTGCGTGTGGAAGCGGGCTTCACTCCCCTAAGAATGTCTGGTCTACGGATCCTGACATACATATGCGATTGGCTCATCATAGCCGATTCGAGGGAAAAGGTGTTGCAGGACACCTCCCGTGTGCTCGCGCACACCCGATCTCTGGACTTCAGGGTGAATGTGAACAAGAGCAGCTTTACACCCAGTCAGAGGGTGATCTTCCAGGGCATGGAGCTGAACTCAGTCTCCATGCGAGCGCGTCTCTCTCAGGAGCGCGTTCTCTCTCTGACGAACTGTCTGTCACAGTTCAGAGAGGGGGCGAGGGTGCGATATCGCACGTCTCAGGCTACAGGGTCTTATGGCTTTAGCTATCCAGTTTTTGCCACTAGGACCCCTGAGGATGAGGGCGTTCATGAAATGGGTTTTGTTACTACATTTCAGCCCGTTACACGATCTTTGCCGCTCTGTAACAGTGACGCGCACCTGCGCTGCAGCTCAGCGCCACTGGAAGAGCGCGGACTTTTACGCACAGGGTACCCCTCTGGGGACTGTCATGTTGCGGAAAGTCGTGACGACGGACGCGTCCCTAACAGGCTGGGGTGCCACCCAGGAGGGCAGAACTGTGAACGGTTTGCGGCCGAGCAAACTACGTTCAGAGCATATAGATTATTTAGAGCTTCTAACCAATTAGAAGGCTCTGAATCATTTTCTGCCTCGTCTGCAGGGACATCATGTGCTCGTACGCTGCGACGATACCACGACAGTGGCTATCAATCGTCAAGGCGGCGCGCGCTCGCCGAAGCTTCATGCCCTAGCTTACAAGCGTTTGGTATGGAGCGGGCGAGTTTTCCTGTCGTTACGCGCGACTCATGTTCCGGGAATTCTGAACAGAGGCGCGGATCTTCTATCGAGGGGGAACCCGCTCTTCGGAGATTGGCACCTCCACCCTCAGATAGTAGACATGATATGGATGAGACTACGGGCGCCCGTAGATCTGTTCGCCTCGCGCGAAAACAGCCATTGTCCTATGTTCTTCTCGCTAAAGGTCTTGGACGCGCCCCTCGAGGTGGACACACTGGCCCACCCGTGGCCCAGAGTGCTGCTGTATGCCTTTCCTCCCCTGTGCCTGATAATTCTCACACTGGCCAGGGCGAGAGAGGGGAGGGTTTCTCTCATCCTGATAGCACCCAGGTGGCCCAAAGCGCCGTGGCTGGCAGAGATAATCCCTCTGTTGTATGCCCAGCCGTGGTGCCTCCTCCTCCGCACAGACCTATTGTCTTAAGCGAACGGGGAGATTTATCACCCACACCCGGACAGGGTAGCTCTCTGGGCTTGGCCCGTGAGAGGACGAACCTAAGCGCGTTAGGGCTTCCCCCGCGCGTGGTGGCTACTATACAGAATGCCAGGGCCGTTTCTACACGGTCCTTGTATGGCTGTAAGTGGCAGGTGTTCGATGAGTGGTGTGATGGGCGGGGTCTCACGTCATATCAGTGCTCAGTCGCTGATATCTTGTGTTTCCTCCAAGACCTTATGGATAAGGGCAGGTCTTTTTCCACTATTAAGGTCTATCTGGCAGCTATCTCTGCTTGTCATGTGGGTTTTGAGGGCTCAACGGTTGGGCAGCATTCTCTAATCCGCAGATTTATGAAGGGCGCCCGTCGCTCCTTGCCAGTCATTAGGAGAACGATCCCTGAATGGGACCTCTCCATGGTGCTGGAAGCTCTGTCTCAATTCCCTTTTGAGCCTCTGGGGAATATTCCCCTTAAGTTGCTGTCCTTCAAAACAGCCTTGCTCTTGGCCTTGGCGTCAGCCAAACGTGTCAGTGAGTTACATGCACTCTCGGTCCACCCCTCGTGCATCAATTTCTCTCTGGGTGGAGATAAGGTTTTCCTCAAGCCTAATCCAGCATTCATGCCGAAATGTTTCCCTGCGTTCACATCGGAGGTGTTGGAGCTATCCGCTTTTCACCCTCCGCCCTTTTCCTCCGCGGAGGATCAGAGGCTAAATGCCCTGTGTCCAGTCCGTGCGTTACAAACGTATGTGTCTAGGACCAGCGCGTTCCGGAAGAGTGACCAACTCTTCGTTTCATGGGCTCCTCCTCGCAAAGGGGATCCCCTGTCTAAACAACGCCTCTCACATTGGCTTGTGGACGCTATAATCTTGGCATATGAATCAAAGGGAGTGCAACCCCCAGGGAACATCAGAGCTCATTCCACGAGGGGCTTGGCCGCCTCTTGGGCTCTGTTCAGGGGAGTATCACTGCAGGATATCTGTTCTGCGGCCAGTTGGGCTTCTCCCCATACGTTTGTGCGTTACTACAGGCTGGATGTCACCAGAACCTCAGTAGCACATTCGGTCTTGGGGGTGGGGTCTTCCTAACCCTGCCTTCCTTATGTGTGACACACATAGCCTATGTTTCATGTCCTGCTTCACACCGCAGTTACGCGGTTGCGTCGGTGTGGCGAGTTCATGATTATGAGACGCGTCGTGCACCGCCCCTCGGGGTGACCGTCTTTTTCTGGCTAACAGGACCTCACTGTGAGTGTATTGGGCAATCGGGGAGCTGTCCATGTCTCTCCCATAGGTGGATCTCGAAACGAGATGATGAAAGAGAACAATAGGTTACTATCGTAACCCCGGTTCTCTGAAACATCGAGTGGAGAGATCCACCAGCGTTGCCCCGCTTACCGCACGAGAAGCGAATATACTTACTGATGTACAGTAGCGTATGCAGCCCATATATGCCCGCTGGTAAGGGGTGGGGCCTTACTGGGCATTGGCTGCGCGCTCCTGCCTGTCTTGTCAGACTTGGTGCAATTGGATGCTTCTGCAGAGGTCAGGTACGGATGCCCTTCCCATAGGTGGATCTCTCCACTCGATGTTTCAGAGAACCGGGGTTACGATAGTAACCTATTGTTTTTTATCATGACTTATATGAAGCAAGGCATTACTAATAAGAGATATCAGTGCCACACGCAAGTCCCGGGGGATATAAATAAATTAGGACATTTCATTCTACCGAACTACCGACAAGTGCTGATTTACCGCACTATACAGGTCAGTTTATTTGACTAATTAAAATTGTGAACAAACGCAATGCTGTTTCACTTGGTTTACACTATCTAAAATGCATTTGAGTGTGTTGAAAATTATAAAGCTATTCTGTGTGTTAGTTTGTTGGCTGTATGAGACTAGGAGTAGCTTAAGTTACATCAACATTGGAACATCATACTTGTTGAGCTACATAACATTGATTCACATTGGTACATTTGCACACCTGTCTAATAAAGCACATGCAAGAACGGCTTCTCTGTCAGCTCAAAGTTTGTTGCAAAGCTCTCGCTATCTTGAAAACGTCACGACAATACTGGTCCTCTTTTGAGTTCTCATTTTGTTCCAAAGTCTGCTTTCCATTGTCCAAAATGTTTAAACCTACACTGTAAAACCTAACAGTGAAATTCACTAAATGAAATAAGTTCATTTTACTTAATGTTACCAAAAAAGTTAATTCAACTTAACAAATATGTGTGATGTTAACTCAAAAATGTATTATTGTAAGCAAACCTCAATCTAAATAAGTTACTAAAACTTTTTAACTCTAATGGTTTAAGTTACAGATATTTATTTAATCTAGTATTTTACATCTATGGCCAATTAAATAACTAAAAGCTGATAAAATAAATAAATAAACAATAGTATATACATTAATCTACCTCATATTAAGCCTACAGTCTTACATTAAGCTCTTTTAAAGTCATTACATTTAGTCATGTCAAAGTATCATCCCAGTGAGTTTCCGAGGTAACAAAAACCGCACCATTTTCCCTCCTTCAGTCCAGTCACAGCAGGACGGCTCGCGCTACAGTCAAGAAAAACAAAAGGTAAGCGTTTCAAACTTATTTATTCATATTTCGCTCATGTTTGAACGTTTTCAGTGTTATTTTCGTACCTCTTTTATGTTTATCCGAAGATTAACCAGCTCAGTAATGTTGTGTGTAAAGTTAGCCAGCACACAATCTAACATTAGGAGCAAATGCGCTATTGCACCAGTGTTATCAACGGTAATGTACACGTTTGGAGTTAATTATGCTGTTTTACACTGCAGTTTGTCAGCGGGGAATTAAAAAATATATGTTTGTGCTTTCTCACAGTCGGACAGATAAACGCTGGCTTTTGAGACAGTTGGCCATCTTTCCATGTCTCTCGTCTCGTGCCACAGTGACGTTAACTAACTTACGTTAAAGCAAAAGGTAACGTTAATGCAAACTCACGCATTCCTTATATTACAACCGTTTTAAATGTATTGTTAATCGAATTCGAGTTTCCTCTATCATATGTGATGCTAGTTAATTTGACTAAAGCAGCTGAAGCTCCGGGGTGAACAAAGTGACTTGAGGAGCATTTTAGATCCTGTTTTGCTAACGTTAGATAAAATTTTAAACTGTTATTTGTTTCTCATGACGTTTTCTCATTTGAAACTCACACTAACACATTGTTGCCATGCTTTTAAATCTTTTCAGAGCAAAGACGAAGGTGCAATGGCAGCAACGTGGCTACAATTCTATGAGTAAGTAAGTTAGAATTAACATTGAACAAATCAATGGAATTTTGTAACGTAACTGTGCAAAATGCAAATGATAACGTTATGAACAGTTACATAATGTTCATACAAATATAAGTTTGTTCTTCAATTTAAATTTTTGAATGAATTGCTATTTTTGCAAACGTAATTATGACCATAAATGTCTTTTAGCACAACTTGTAAGTCTTCTGAAGCAATATGATTTTTTTAAAAGGCTTAAAGTCCAAAGTCCAGTCTGTCTATCATTCAAAGTCATGTTGTATTGCTTCAGGAGAATACTGGTCAAGTCTTGAAAGTTGTTGTTATAGTCGGCTTTCCTAATATAAACAGAAACATTTCGTGTGTTATATTTTCACTGGCAGTTATCCTGAAGTTGCCTTGGGTTTGTAAAGGTGTAAGGTAATTGGCAATGCTAGATTTGCAGTGGTTGAAAGAAGTGTTGTCATGAATCATAAAAAAACTACGATCCTGGCAGGTCTGTTACTATTTAAAAGGAAGAGTCAGAAGATGTTTTCAAGACACAAGGTAGGACACATGTCAAAACTACATTACATTTATTTAGCAACATGTTAACCTTTCAGCTGCCACCAGCATAAATGCATGGTGTGGTTACAGTGACTGATAGTTGATCATTCAAGTTGTCTTAAATGTATAGTCCACTTGCCAATACAAATTCAGTCATGATTCATAAATTACCAACCCTCATATTGTTCCAAACACATAAGAATTTTATTAATCTGTCCATTGAAAATCTAGTCTTCAAAACGTTTAATTTAGGCTTTCATTAGCATATACATTGAGCACAGCAAAAGCTTATTTGACACATAATAAACCAATCTCAGCTCAAGCTTAAAGGAATCGTTCACCCTGATTTACTCCCCCCCTCAAGTCCTCCTTGGTGTAAATGACATTCTTCTTTCAGACGAATACAATCAGAGTTATATTAATACGTGCCCTGGCTCGTCCAAGCTTTATAATGGCAGTGAATGGCAGCCCAAAATTTGTAGCCCAAAAAAGTGCATCCATCCATTTTAAAAGTGCTCCACACGGCTCCGGGGGAATAATAAAGGCCTTCTGAATTAAATCGATGGGTTTGTGTAAGAAAAATATCCTCTCGTGATTCAAAACGCTTGTGCAATGCCCGACATCATCGTCACATCATTTATGTTTTTTACGCTGCGTCCGCCGTCAACGCCGTGGCTGTTATGCTTTTTTACGCTATATCCGACGTCATCGTTGCGCCGGAAACTAGTTATTTTCTTATTTTATAACGAGTTAAATATGGATATTTTTCTTATATAAACCCATCGATTCACTTTGGAAGTACTTTATTAACCCTCCAGAGTCATGTGGATTACTTTTATAATGAATAGATGCACTTTTTTGGCTTCAAATTTTGGACAGCCATTTACTGCCATTATAATGCTTGGATTAACCAGGACATTTATTAATACCGCTCTGATTATATTAATCTGAAAGAAGAACGTAATTTACACCAAGGATGTCATGCCATTATCCATTTAAAATTTGTTAATCAAATCTGTCTTGTTTCACTTTGTCTACACCGGATGTGAGCAGCGCGACATGACAAAAGAGCCCCTTATAGTCCGTTATGTTGTCTACACTGGATGCGGCGTGATGTGAGCGACAAATCTTTGACAGTAAACTGTTGCCTCTTTCTATTTATGACATACTGACATGAAAAACAAATGTTTTGCAATGTGTGCATTATCGCTTGAATTCAATTCAATTCAATTCGTCATTCAATTCAAGGTCTAGAACATTCGGCTGATACACCCCTGAAAATGTTTTTCCCCCAATTAAACCTTGCTGACAAACAACTTAACATCTTTACAAAATTGAACTACAGGGTTTTAAATAAGCACACGCCCAATTAAATCAACAATAATCCGTTCCTTATAACAACGTTTTTTTTATTTATGAAAATTGAAATATGGTGTCTGCCCTGACAAGGGTTATTTTTATATGTGGTGACATACAAACTTTTTTTCCAATGCATATAGAAAAAGGAGCTTGACCAGGTGCAGAAGCCAACAGTCACCATCCTTACTGTCGAGGAGGAAGAGGGAACGTTACCTTTAAACCCACTGGATGCTTTGATTGTCTTTAAAGATGAGGTGGTGATGTCTGCCAAGTCTTCGGTCAGTGCAATACACTTAGAGTACATTAAAGATCATACAGTGCTTTTGCTTTTTGAGGAAACGTACCTTTTTACATAATTTTTTTTATTTTATATGTTTGGTTATTTAAATGTTATGACTTTTTTAAACATGTTTGTGCTGTTTTATTTGGTGAAAAAGTCTAATATTTTTTGTCTAGTTATATTTGTGAACATATGGCATACTGTATTTATGATGTAAATGTTATATTTCAATAAATTACTTAAAAATACCCTCCTGTTCTGTCTTCATTTTGTACCAATGTTAGCTTGTGCTTAGTCTTATGTAACTTAATCACTTTGAGTTTGATGAACTTAAACCATTTGCCGCAATCTGTTTCCTAAAACCATTTAAGTAACCATGTAGTTGTTAAGACTTAGTTAGATTTGTTACCTGAATTCAAACTGAATTAATAAAATTAACTTAAAATCTTTAAGTTCAGTTTACTCTTAATAATTGATCAACACAACACTAAAATATAAGTTTTAACACTTAAACAACACTAAAATATGAGTTAATTTAACTCAATGTATATGAGTTTTCAGTACTCATACTTAATGGTTTTAAAACTTAATTGGTTTGAAGCAATCGGTTTCCTCAAATGGTTTGAGTTATCGTAACTTGTTGGGTTTTACAGTGTACATGATCGGGCCCCTAGACCTTACGCAGTTGTTTGCGTCTTTTGCAATGGTTTCTACGGCAGTAAAAGTGGAAACCAAGGGTAACTTGGATATGACCTTTGATTTTTTTTTTTGCTTTGACATTATGGCACACAGGTGTCCTCCCATCCAGTAGAGGGCACTGTTTTCAGGTCTCTGGGTTGCAGACAAATGGACAGAGTTGCCCAAACTTCATGAGAAAGTCATTTTCTGCTTTTACCAGTGCTTCCTCGTCAATAAAGACTGCCGCCCTTCTGGAAGTGAGGTAGTATTGGACTTTTCTGAGTCTCCAGCCTAATACATACATCAGGAGTCCACACACTGCCGCAGTAGAACGGCCCACTCCTGCGTTACAGTGAACATACACTGTATGACCGTTCTTCAGCAGTCCATAGAGCAGGAACACCGCCTGGGGCAGCATCTGTGTACGACCTGAAGAGGGCAAAAAGAAGCAATAGAAGCTCTAGATTCTTTAGATTCTTGCATTAGTAATCAAGTGTACAACTCAGGTACAGCATATCCTCTGTGTGCTAACTACACAAAGGAAAAACTACCAAATTGGTTTCTCACAGCAGAAGATTCCATGACAGTGACACTGTCAGAAAAAAAGGTACATTGCTGTCACTGGAGCGATACCCTAAGGTCCAAGACCGAAAAGTTTTCCAAAACCTTTTCACTTTTGCACCTTAGGGTACCGCCCCAGTGACAGTGACTTTACCTTTTTTCAACCATACAAGGGAACTGCTTATGCAGTGAAATGGCTCGTGTATCTAGTGAAACTTGTTTTTTCAAGGGTATATTGGCAAACCACACACACAACTGACCTTCTGTGCTCATGTCTGGGGTGGGGATCCAGATATAAGAAAGGCCACAGTCTTTGTACAGGCGCTCCATTGTCTCTGGGGTCATGGGTTGACTGAGGTCACGCCGGCAGCCATGTGAGTTGTTTATAATGTCCCATTGTGTCTGAAAGTTCATCACTGCTGTAACCCCCAGTTCTTGTTTGAGCTTTAGGGTTACATGTTCGACCCGCCGAGGGCAGCTGCCTAACCAGACACGCGGCAGCACCCTGAAGAGAAGAGAGAGAGGACACTTAGCTGTGTGCATGAGGGTGCGTGTGTGTGTCTAACAACTATGGAAATATTTCTGTGTGTAACCAGTGATGGACCATCAGAGGAAAAGGACATTTAAAATATACCAACATAAGAGATCAAATTAACAACATATTTAAAGTAAATGAACACAAATTAAATGTGCAGAACTAAAATAAGTAATATCTTTATACTTTTTTGCATCGTAGACAGATCATGAGCAGCCAAAGACACAATCCTTAAACCTGCTGTAATCTTTTATTGGTTTGATCAATATTTAACATACATCTACTTCTCTGGAAAATTCTCTGTTGGACCCCTGCTGTAACATACGATCACCCTGCTGCTTAATAGATATATTATGAGATCCCAGAGCAACGAGTGCAGACAGATGTGACAGGTTGATAGGAAAGATCATAAAACATACTGTATGAAAAAGTGTTCCTTTAACAGTTGCATTGACAATGTTACTACTCAGCGATTCATTTTCCAGTCATCTCATATCAACATAATATAGACTTCACCTGACTTGGGGGGATCGACTGAAAAACACTCAGTCGGAAGGAAGGGAGGAAGGAAGGAAGGAAGGAAGGAAGGAAGGAAGGAAAAGGAAATTACAATAATAAAAGGAAATTACCAGAAAGGAAAAGAGAGGGAAGGAAATGTTATTCAATGTAAGGAAAGGAAAGGAAAGGAAAGGAAAGGAAAGGAAAGGAAAGGAAAGGAAAGAAAAGGAAAGGAAAGGAAAGGAAAAGGTGGAATGAGAAGAAAGGAAAGTACATGACCAGAAAGAATAGGAAAGGAAAGGAAAGGAAAGGAAAGGAAAGGAAAGGAAAGGAAAGGAAAGGAAAGGAAAGGAAAGGAAAGGAAAGGAAAGAGAAAATGACAAGAAAGGAAATTAAATTACAATAAAGAAAAGGGAATTACCAGAAAGGACAATAAAGGAAATGAGAGGGAAAGAAATGCTTTTCAAGGAAAGGAAAGGAAGAAAAGATAATAGGAATGAAGAAAAAAAGAAAAGAAAATTAAAGGAAAAGGGGGAATGAAAATAAAGGAAAGGACATGGCCAGAAAGGAAAGGACAAAAAAAATGAAAGGAAATTACCAGAAAGGACAAGGAAAAGGAAATTAGAGGGAAGGGAATAAAATTCAAGGACATCATTATGATCACAGGTGCATATTATCAATTAATAAAGACTTGTCTTCACATGCATAGTTCCCTGCACAAAACTATGTTATGACCTCAAAACACTTTTCCCATAGTGCACCATTTGTAAACTAAAACACTGACATTTTTATCACATAACCTGCTCCTTATGGCTTTTGTGATGCAGCAGCGGCTCACCTGGTACAGAACTGCAGTGAGGAGCCCTCGGGTATGGCTCCAATGAAACACAAGTGATAACACAGCTCTAAGACTTGTAGAAGCAAGCCAAAATGCATGGTGGCATCAGCAAATGTGTTTTTTTTTTTTTTTTTAATCTCAAATTGCTTTTGTTAACACTATAGTGGTTAAGTTTGGGGTAGGGTTTAGTATAGGTGGTGCGTTATTATCAAAAGTGATTGAAAATTAACCTTTTAGCGCTACTCACCAGACATATCACTCCCAAACTGCCGCGATACATGCCACAGCCTGCATGATAAAACATTGCCAGATTGACGTTCATCTGTTTTGTATATAACTGAACACGCTTTTAATGCCACTCACGGAACATGTCATTTAGAAGTGTAGCGAAACCTGCAGGATGCAACGTAATATGGTAGTTTGACTTTTCTGTTGCAGGACAGAAAGGGTAAAAAAGGAAAGGAAAAGAAGGGTGAAAAAGAAAAGAATGGAAAGGAAAGGAAAAGAAGTTAAATAGACGCAGTCTTCTCCAAAGAGTCTTTCGTTTTTTCATATTTATAAAACAGATACGCTGTATAATCTTTTTCCGAAAACCACCGAGCTCATGCAGATGTGAAGGGGTCAGGGCTAAAGAGCACATGCACATACATTCTTGGCATTATCCATGGATAACTTCCGATTCACTATACGTTCGTGTTGTTGACATGCTATGCACTTACATAGCATGTCAACAAAACAGACATGTGATGCAGTTTCACTCACCGGTTTCTACTTGTGACAGGGAACAGACAAACACACTTGCAGAACTTCACTGCTGCTCTGGAAAAACAAACTGCATCCACTGTTTCCTTAATGCTGGGTTATGAAGCTGAAGAAGGTCATCTTTCTCTCACAACCAGAAACACACTTCTTTAGTGACATTGATGATTTTGTGGTCTAAAAACTAAATGACAGCGCTGCCGACAGCTCCCGTAACCCGAACGAAGCTCGTTAATGGGTGTGCTCTCGCTGGTTGAGATGGTTGATCATCTGGGAGAAGTATCCTGTGGCGAGGTGGATGAGCGAGGGACGTGGGAGGATCGAGCGAGACCGCTGCGTGATTGAGAATGAGCGCCACCTGCCACCTGTCTTCTCATGAGGGAGGCATATAAGAACAAGCAACACCAGTGAAGCACGAGAGAGGACCAGGCCTGGAATTTACGTTTTGTTTGTTTTATTATGTGTGTGCATGGCAGTCAGTGAGGGGCTGTCCGCGTTACTTTTTAAGTTTGTTTATTTATTTGATTAAAGTCCTTGTGAACGTTTGCTGGTTCCCACCTCATTCTTCCCACATCTAAGAACTTCATTACATGTCCATATAAGTGATTCCACCTATTATGACCTCACACAGGCCCATACTCAGAAAACAATCTGAAACGCATTCAAATCCAGAAGGAGTTTATTTGGCTGAGAATGCTCCCATCATATGTCCAAATAATTTGTTTAAAATGTTGGCCATGTTTAGCATGAGAAATAATGGCCGTTTCACACCGCAAGCGTGAACAGTGCATGAGCTGCCCGTCAGTAACTACACCGTCACTGCAGCTGCAGACGCTTAAATGGGTAAATCTTCTACAGATATTTTTTTATTTTTTGTTTTCTTTAATGACATACTCCAGTTATTGTTAAAACACACCACACGTGCTTCTTGTGTGCATTTTAAGCACTTTTTGTGTGAAATCATATTTATTTTGTCCATTAAAAGTGTGCTTTCACTTTAATTGAGTGTCAGCAGTGCAGCAAAAATAGGCTCGCTGCCGAAACCCCTGCTTCACTGCTGCTCACGCGATGCTCACACGCGGTTGCAGCTCCCAGTGTGAATGCACTCTTTGATTAACATGGGCACCGGAAAAAATGCTCACGCTTGCGGTGTGAAACGGCCGTTAAAGTCAAAGTCTGACTTAATTTTAAGTCAGAATGCATAAAATGAAGCCCAGTTTTCCACCAAAAATACCTTTTTAGGAACCTTTTTCCCCACAGGCCTGCTACTTTCTGTGTTTCCACTACGTTCTGTACTGTGAAGATTATGCAAATTCGTCCGGTGATAAGGACTACTCATCCCAGTCAGTGACGGACAGTAATCATTTTTGCACGACACTAGCCTCATTTACATGCACACCTTTATGCCAATGATAGATTTAGTGGACTGTTTATATGAGACGTTATCTAAACCGATCTGGTGTTTACATGTGCTGACTGTCAATCGCAATCATTTTGTGACATGCAGTTCTTCTGCCGCATCAAAAATGTCAACGCTGTTTTCTTCACCAGCTGGAATGTGTTCACGGATGCCATAGCAACTCTTAACGGCCACCAGGACTAATACGGTATTATATAAGCTATTTATTTGTTGTAAATTGTAATAATAATCTCAGAAAAAATAATTATTATTCTGCCAGGCACAGTTAAAGTAAAAACTGCCTGGGACAATATACGCTGTCAAGATGAGAGGGTGTAGCCAGGCTATGTCTGTGTCATTATTCCAACATTATCTTCATAACGAAATAAAAAGTTTACCCCTCAGAAAAATGAACTTTCCTCTCTTGTCAACATTATAGCCTGGTGTGAGGATGCACACTCAAAAGTAATCGGGTCAGGTCATTTACATGGTGAAATGAATAACGAGTATGGAAGAGATATAAACTGTGCAGCTTTTGCTGGTTATGTATTGGTTTACTAAAGAGGTAATTAACAAAATGGCATTCTGAAAGCTTGTAAAGCTAGATTTAAAATGACAATGTATGTTATTATCAGATATTATGGACATTGACCGTGAGATGGCTGAGACAAACGCGCACGATCAGAAAGAGAGCAAGACTGATATTTACTCGCAACCTCGCACAAGACTTTTGAAAATGCCGAAAATGCTGTTGAAATAAAAGTCTGCCTGAGCTTAACCCAATAAGCATGTTCAGCACCCAAGTCCCACCCTCGAAAGTTCCTGAACTTTGAAAACGTACTACCTCACGAGCAGGGCCATTAGGAGGGGTAAATATTTACCCGGAACTTCATTTGGTTCCTGTGGTCGAAACACACTGAGTACCCCCTAGACCCCCCCCCCCCCCCCTTAATATGAGAACAGAGAAGGAAAAGAGAGGAGACCAGCTCATTTTCATTTCACATTTTCAGCGTCTCTACCTCCATCGTTTCTCATCAAACGATGAGACAGTTGTGTCAGCAGGGTCTCCCGCTCTGTGTATGTGAGAGCTCAGGACTCAAATAATGGAAATGCTAATGAGTTTAGTGGTGAGGAGACAGACTGACAGCCAGGGGAATGAAGGTTAGCGACATCAGGTGAGAGCTGTATTTTTACCTCAGGAACCCACATGCCTCTTTTAAGTTGAGACATAAATTAAATGATTGAAGAGAAAGTGATCTGCAGGTTAATGGTCTGAAGCGTTGAGTATGATGTAACCTGTGTCCAAAACCTTCTCTGGGGTAGGACGCTTGGTTTGAAGGCAATGACATTCACATATTTGACCTGTGTCACTAAGTGTCCATATGCTTTTTTGGTGCCACTTTACACAGTGAGAGATGTGTGCAATGTACTCCTTTTGTCGGTGTGCGTGTATTAAGCACTGCAGTAGTGGTGGGCACATAGTGCATTTTATATAAGCAGAGGTGACAAGAACAGGTCGTGTTTAATTAGTGGTCGAAGACCTAACAAGGTCTACTTAATTCTGGAGACAAAAGGTCCTTGTATTGTTCCCTGGGTCTTTGATCATTCAGCCACCAGAGTTTATTTTACTCCTGATACATTTTTGTTGTGATTTACACCCATTGGACACATTTAGATTTTGTGTCCAACAGGCAGCACTGGAGAACAACTATAGTCGCTGTATTTGCTAAAGTTTATGAAGTTTATGGCATCAAATCTTTCAAATATGTTTAAGAGTTTTGATTGAGGATGTTTCAAAAACACAAAGACAGCTTTAACCTTACTGTGATGTTACAGTTTTTGTTGAACTGTTCAGAATGTTATTTATGACATCAAAATTCCACTTTGTGTCTAATTTATAATTTCTTGAAGAATTTTATGATGATCACAAGTCACTCTTGAAAAATCAGTCAGACTGGATAATACAAAATATAATAATAATAATAATCAACATCATACTGATGATACTTTGAAAGTCAGTGAAGGTCTACAAAGGACAAAAAGTATACAGCTTTTTTGTATACAATATACAAACAAGTATACAGCTCCAACAAATATACAGCTTCTGTGCAATTTCAAATAATGGGAGAAAAATTGTCAGTGAATAAAGACTTACATTTTGATCTTTTGCTCAGTCAAGCTGTCAAGAGGCTTCAGAAGAAACGTTTGGGCACTCTGCTAAACTTCTTTTTTTGTGAGAAATCCATAGAGGTTTGGGGAAGGTAAGGGTGAACAAATGATTTTTTGGGGGTGAATTATTTCTTTTAAGAAGTGCTGACACTCCTCATCTGATTAAAGCCTCTGTATGGTTTCCACTATTTTGTCCATTTTTACTTTCTTTAGTGGAGATGACGGTGCATTCTGTCATAGGGAGACATAGCCTCTCTGCCCTCTTGGAGATACACCAGCATCTTTGACACTGTAAATCTGCCATTACTCTAATGGATTCCCCTATGCCAGACTCAATGACCCAGTTTTACTTATGTTCGCCTCCACTTTGCCTGTAGAGCAGGGTCAGAGGTCAAACGAAACAAGCACTTAGAGCTCACTGCCAAGTGATTCAGAGTAATTGAGATAATTACAGAGTGTTGTTGAAACCACACACACAATTAAAGGAGATATCCTAATCAAATGCTTGTCACTGTTCTGTTAGTTTGGACTTTTTGTGATTCGCCAGTTATTGTTTGTTTGATCAATTGGTATTGTTTGTATCAATCATTTGTTGTCATGGACACTCATTTATGAGCACTTTGTTTTTCATTGGTTTCTGTAGAGGTCGCCAGTCTTCTGTCCTCCCTACATCCATACCATCCAGTTATCACTGTCTCCCACCAGTCCCTCTGCCAGTGGCGTGGCACCATCTCGGGCCTGCCTGGTTCCTGTGCTGCTTCCACCCTCGACCTCAGCGTGGACCATCGGCCATTCTCACGTCAGCTCCACCTGGGTCAGACATCGCTTCACCTGTTGCACAGACTTGCAGATGGTCCGCTGCTCTCTGGCCCTCCACCCCTTTGGCTTGATCTTCCTAATACTCAGCCTTCACCCTTGGTTGCTCCAGCTCCCCCTTTGGCCTCCGGATCTGCACTACGATCTTGGGGGGGTCATTACTGCGGCTCTGTCACGGCCGCCTAGATCTTTACCATCTCTTCACTATCTCAGCTCTTTGGCTGCACGGTGGGCTCCGTCCATCCTTGCCTTCTGTCTCCCAGCTCACCCTCTGGCCTTCAGATTTACAATCTTAAGAAAATTATCTTAAAGGGATATTTCACCGAAAAATGAAAAATACTCCATATTTACCCCATATTTACCCACGAGACAACCTAGGTGTATATGACTTTCTTCTTTCACACAAACACAGGCAGCCCAAAATTTGAAGCTCAAAAAAGAAATGTGATACAAATATCTACATTTAAAACTTTATAAAGTAAAATATCTAGCTTCTGGCAGACCACCTTCTGTATTCAGCGTATGAAAAAAATAACTACGTAACTGGTGTAACTGTATTATTAACAAACTAACTATTACATTGGACATAGCGTAAGCATTTTGAACTGAGAGACGTTCACTTTCTGCATAAGTTGAATACTGAGTTTTAAATATGTATATTTTTCTTACACAAGCCCATCGATTTCTTATACCCCCACGGATCCGTGTGGAGCACTTTTATATTGGATGGATGCACTTTTTTAAGCTTCACATTTTGGGCTCCCATTCACTGCCATTATAAAGCTTGGAAGAGCCAGGATATTTTTTTTTAAATATAATTGATAGCATTCATCTGAAAGAAGAATACCATATACAGATAGGATGACTTGAGGGTGAGTAAATCATAAGCTAATTTTCATTTTTGGGTGAACTATCCCTTTAAGACAGTGAAAAATAGTACTTTGACTAAATCAACATTATGGTTACTCAAACAAAAGGATTGTTATTGGCAAATAAAGATTGTACAGTTACAATAACTACAGGGAGTGCAGAATTATTAGGCAAATGAGTATTTTAACCACATCATCCTCGTTATGCATATTGTCTTACTCCAAGCTGTATAGGCTGGAAAGCCTACTACCAATTAAGCATATTAGGTGATGTGCATCTCTGTAATGAGAAGGGGTGTGGTCTAATGACATCAACACCCTATATCAGGTGTGCATAATTATTAGGCAACTTCCTTTCCTTTGGCAAAATGGGTCAAAAGAAGGACTTGACAGGCTCAGAAAAGTCAAAAATAGTGAGATATATTGCAGAGGGATGCAGCAGTCTTAAAATAGCCAAGCTTCTGAAGCGTGATCATCGAACAATCAAGCGTTTCATTCAAAATAGTCAACAGGGTCGCAAGAAGCGTGTGGAAAAACCAAGGCGCAAAATAACTGCCCGTGAACTGAGAAAAGTCAAGCGTGCAGCTGCCAAGATGCCACTTGCCACCAGTTTGGCCATATATCAGAGCTGCAACATCACTGGAGTGCCCAAAAGCACAAGGTGTGCAATACTCAGAGACATGGCCAAGGTAAGAAAGGCAGAAAGTCGATCACCACTGAAAAAGACACGCAAGCTGAAACGTCAAGACTGGGCCAAGAAATATCTCAAGACTGATTTTTCTAAGGTTTTATGGACTGATGTAATGAGAGTGAGTCTTGATGGGCCAGATGGATGGGCCCGTGGCTGGATTGGTAAAGGGCAGAGAGCTCCAGTCCGACTCAGACGCCAGCAAGGTGGAGGTGGAGTACTGGTTTGGGCTGGTATCATCAAAGATGAGCTTGTGGGGCCTTTTCGGGTTGAGGATGGAGTCAAGCTCAACTCCCAGTCCTACTGCCAGTTTCTGGAAGACACCTTCTTCAAGCAGTGGTACAGGAAGAAGTCTGCATCCTTCAAGAAAAACATGATTTTCATGCAGGACAATGCTCCATCACACGCGTCCAAGTACTCCACAGCGTGGCTGGCAAGAAAGGGTATAAAAGAAGAAAATCTAATGATATGGCCTCCTTGTTCACCTGATCTGAACCCCATTGAGAACCTGTGGTCCATCATCAAATGTGCGATTTACAAGGAGGGAAAACAGTACACCTCTCTGAACAGTGTCTGGGAGGCTGTGGTTGCTGCTGCACGCAATGTTGATGGTGAACAGATCAAAACACTGACAGAATCCATGGATGGCAGGCTTTTGAGTGTCCTTGCAAAGAAAGGTGGCTATATTGGTCACTGATTTGTTTTTGTTTGGTTTTTGAATGTCAGAAATGTATATTTGTGAATGTTGAGATGTTATATTGGTTTCACTGGTAAAAATAAATAATTGAAATGGTTATAAATTAGTTTTTTGTTAAGTTGCCTAATAATTATGCACAGTAATAGTCACCTGCACACACAGATATCCCCCTAAAATAGCTAAAACTAAAAACTAAAACTTCCAAAAATATTCAGCTTGGATATTAATGAGTTTTTTGTGTTCATTGAGAACATGGTTGTTGTTCAATAATAAAATTAATCCTCAAAAATACAACTTGCCTAATAATTCTGCACTCCCTGTATTTATAGTGTGAGGTAAACATTATTTTTTTTGTAATTATATCACTGTTTGCGGTTTTGCAGTATTTTAAATGTGTTTAATCATTTTTATTTTAATACTTTAATAATGATCATTTTATAATTTCTAAATTATTACATTATTTACAAACCAGTAATTTAGGAGTTGTCATGGGTTAATAAGATAATTTAATGATTCATAAACTTTTTAAATGTTAATCGTAAAGCTTTACAAATAAGATTTAAAGGCTCAGTTATCTTCTAAACAGAAAAAGGAAACAAACACAACACAGAGTGATACAGAACACAGCAATATTTATTTCAAGATTTGAAAAGTGAAACATGTACAACTGTAAAGTATAAGATATTCTAAAACAAATGGCAGACAGACTTACACTCACCTAAAGGATTATACAGGTTTTAAAGGATTATAGGATATGGTGTTTGACCTCCTTTGTCCTTCAGAACTGCCTTAATTCTATGTGGCATTGATTCAACAAGGTGCTGAAAGCATTCTTTAGAAATGTTGGCCCATATTTATAGGATAGCATCTTGCAGTTGATGGAGATCAATCAATCAATCAACTTTACTTATATAGCGCTTTTACAATCACGATTGTGTCAAAGCAGCTTCACAGTGTCAAACAGGATAATATTGCAACAAAATTAGATTTGGCTGTACAGTCGTACTGGAGAAAACAGTGATGTTATCAGCTTATTTTAATTTATCATATAGCGACAAGATTTGTGGGATGCACATCCAGGGTACGAAGCTCCCATTCCACCACATCCCAAAGATGCTCTATTGGGTTGAGATCTGGTGACTGTGGGGGCCATTTTAGTACAGTGAACTCATTGTCATGTTCAAGAAACCAATTTGAAATGATTCAAGCTTTGTGACATGATGCATTATCCTGCTGGAAGTAGCCATCAGAGAATGGTTACATGGTGGTCATAAAGGGATGGACATGGTCAGAAACAATGCTCAGGTAGGCTGTGGCATTTAAACGATGCCCAATTGGCACAAATGGGCCTGAAGTGTGCCAAGAAAACATCCCCCACACCATTACACCACCACCACCAGCCTGCACAGTGGTAACAAGGCATGATGGATCCATGCTCTCATTCTGTTTACGCCAAATTCTGACTCTATCATCGTGTCTCAACAGAAATCGAGACATTTTTCCAGTCTTCAACTGTCCAATTTTGGTGAGCTCATGCAAATTGTAGCCTCTTTTTCCTATTTGTAGTGGAGATGAGTGGTACCCGGTGGGGTCTTCTGCGGTTGTAGCCCATCCGCCTCAAGGTTGTGTGTGTTGTGGCTTCACAAATGCTTTGCTGCATTACCTCGGTTGTAACGAGTGGTTATTTCAGTCAAAGTTGGTCTTCTATCAGCTGGAATCAGTCAGCCCATTCTCGTCTGACCTCTAGCATCAACAAGGCATTTTCGCCCACAGGACTGCTGCATACTGGATATTTTTTCCTTTTTACACCATTCTTTGTAAACACTAGAAATGATTGTGCGTGAAAATCCCAGTAACTGAGCAGATTGTGAAATACTCAGAACGGCCCGTCTGGCACCAACAACCATTCCACACTCAAAATTGCTTAAATCACCTTTCTTTCCCATTCTGACATTCAGTTTGGAGTTCAAGAGATCGTCTTGTCCAGGACCACAGCCCTAAATGCATTGAAGCAACTGCCATGTGATTGGTTGGTTAGATAAACCTTTGGTTTGATTAGATTGGTTGATTGCATTAATGAGAAATTGAACAGGTGTTCCTAATAATCCTTTAGGTGAGTGTATAATAAACATCATTTGGCTGCATAATCATGTTTACAACTATATATGTCATTATTATGCCTAGATCACACATAATTCATGCAATTTTTATAACTAATGCTCAACTGAGTGTTTCTTGTTTCCTACCAGTATGATCATCTCATCATAACTCAGATGATGACATGAATGAAATCTGTGTAAAATGTATTGAATTCTTATTATAGAAACCATGTCTAATGTGTACTTTGCTAGAGTGGGAAAGTGTGACTCAGATAACATATAATTTATGGTGAGAGGAGGAGAAACGGCCACCTCTGAACCAAAGATGATACCTAATTGGTTAGAACCTATCAAAGAGGCTGGACAGATCCCTCTGGTTAAAAGCATCAGATGAATGGACAGAGTCAGATCAAGATCAGAGAAAACAGATTAACATCTTCATTCAAGCCATCTATCTATCTTTCTCTAACTTACTTTTCTTTATTTTACTTAGTTTCTTTTCTTTTCCGTTGAGAGACTTGTGTTTTGCCACAAGTTTAGTCAACTACTCTACAGCCTTTGCTTGCTTTTAAACTACAGCCACGAGAAAAACTCTGTCTCCATTCACCTGCTAGTACACCAACGTGAGTGGCCTCCCATGAATCTCATTCCAGACGCAACGAAACCACCAACCATCCAACCAACAAATTCAGCAAAGCACGCAACTAAAGGAATCCCCAAAGGAATGCAAGGAACACAAACGCAAGTAGCCCTCTAGAATCTAAGCTGAAGAGGTGCATTGATACAAAATTTATTAACCTCTCCTAAGAAAGAGGTTGAATTAATAATTGATGGTTCGTTCTGGTCAGGTTTTATGCATTGCTAGAAACTAGGGAGTTTTATAATTTCATCTTGAATCTCATTCTTCGAGGCATGGTCTCCACTAGACCACTGAAGGAGTGTTGTTGTAACTGGCACCAAGATCTTAGCAGCAGAAATTTTAAGTTCTGTATGTTGCAAGTTGGGGCCTCCATGGATCGTATTTGTTTGTCCAGTACATACCTTGTTTGGAGTAGTAGGTGGTACGTGTCAAAGTAACATCTACATGGATGGCAGGACCCAAGGTTTCCCAGCAGAACGTTGCCCAAAGCATCACACTGCCTCCACCGGCCTACCTTCTTCCCATAGTGCATCCTGGTGCCATGTGTTCCCCAGGTAAGCGACACACATGCACCCGCCATCCACAAGATTTAACTTTTTTTTAAAGCAATTTGAGCTACAGTACCTTGGCTGCTTGACTGGACCACATGGGCCAGCCTTTAATGCATTAACCCTTAAAGACAGAAACAGCCGCCCGTGGCTAAAAATAAGTATCGTTCTTAAAGGTTTAATAACATTTAAACCATTAATCCAATCTGTATGCTGTATAAACTGCACCATAAAGAGGAGAATCTCCACTTTTTATAGGTATAACATTTCTTGCGATTGATCATTCAATTTAACCTGAATCTTAATCGGGTAGGATGGATAGTCAATTTTATAACAAATAGGACACAGTGTGTGCGTGTCATTGGTTATATATTCTCCATGTTAAGTTCCTCCACAGGTTTTCCTCAAGGGTGCGTACTTTCGTCCCTGCTTTTTATTTTATATACCAATGATTGTAGTATTACACTAGATAAGAGATATATATTGAAGTTTGCGGATGATACTGTTATTTTGAGCCTTTTAGCAAATGAGGAGACATCGCATGGTTCTGTGGTGGAGGATTTCGTTTCTTGGTGTACTGAGGCCTAAATTTAAATATAGCTAAGACCAAGGATATGATTATAGACTTTGGAAAGTCTGTTATTTCTGTCTCTCCTACTGTAATTAATGGTAGAACTCTTGAACTGGTGGATGAGTATAGATACTTGGGTACAGTGATTGATAATAAATTAATCTATAACACCAACACTGATGCCATTTGTAAAAAGGTCCAACAACGCTTGTTTTTCCTAAGGAAAATGAATTCTTTTAAGGTATGTAAAGTGTTAATGACACTGTTTTATCAGAGTTTTATTGAATCTGTTATTTCTTATTGTATGGTTTGACTGTATTACTTTGTCTAGTAGGAATAGATTGATGAGGTTAATCAAGACTGCATCTAGGATTATTGGATTTACACAGATATCAGTTCAAGACAATTTTAAAGAGCGCATTGTTAAAAAAGCCTATGTGATAATTAATTCCTCTTCCCATCCATTACATGGAGAGTTTGGGGTACTTCCATCAGGTCGTAGGTATAGAGCAATAGGGGGGAGAATGAAGAGATTTAAACACTCATTCATACCGGCTGCTATTTCTATGTTAAATCAATTGTAATTGTAATGATGTGTGTGATTGTATAAATGATGTGTGTGGCACCTGTGCAAATTAAATGTCCTGAACGGCTGAATAAAACTGAACTGAACTGAATTCAGATGCTCCGTAGTCAGCATGGATGCATCAACAAAATATGCAGCATTGATTTGTCAAAGAAACACACGTGGGTTGGTCCCCTAAGCCAAACAGAAATTATTTTTTTTATCATTAGTTATAATAAATGGCTATAACTTGCTGAGGGATTGTTACATGTAGACAAAATTTCACCTGAAAATCATAGTTCATAGTTCATCTGAGTTCATAGTAAAAAGCACCACATTTTTTGCTGCCGTTTAACTTGAAATTATATTGATTTAATCCATTCTCAGAATAAATAAATGTAAAATTGGGACATCAAATGAGCTAGATGGAAACTTCAGGTTCTCCTGTTTAAAATTATATATAGCACTTGATGCTAACTACTAGAAATTAGCACCAAATTAACACTGGACAAGTCATTTGCTCGGGCCATAAAATAAGTGATTCCTTCAAAATTCCCTATAAATGAATTAATAATTCCTTTTGAGCTTAATTGACCCGTTTCCCTACATATCTTACATTACTGTACAATTTATTTGATCTGAAATGTCGTGATTCATCGCTTATAACGCTTTATAAAATCTTTTTTTTAAATAAAAATGAATGGAAAAAATACTTTTAGAACCTATGCCAGTGAAAAAGAGTGTGGAAATGAATGCGCTCTATTGGAAATGACTGGATTTTGTTTGAGGGCAAGAATGTAAATGTGACCGCACCTTAAAACACAATGGGAAATTCATTCACACATACTGAGAAAAGTGGATGGCCTGCTGTCCCGCTATGCTGAAGTAGAAGTTGGTGGTGTGTTTCATCTCATCTGTGTGGCCCGTCTCCTCGATCCAGTGACCAATCGGGTGGCAGTATACCCCGTCCACCATGTTACTGTCATCATACACACACTGCCGGTCATGATGTGGCCCATTGCCTAGCAACAGAGTCATACACAACACTACTCAATTACATTTGCACATTAAAGGTCAAAGAAAAACTTGGATAAAGGAGATGACGAAAAAGAAAATCTTGTAAAAGTTTTTAGATGTCCTAAGTTCTTACCATATTAACAAAGAAATAATTCAAAAACGAAAGTATTCACAACTATCACATAAATATAATTTGAAATATTTTCCATGTTATAAAAAAAAAAAAAAAAAAAAATATATATATATATATATATATATATATATATATTTAATATTAGTCAAATATTAAAATATTTTTTCAAAGAGACATTCTTCAGTATGATCTCAGGATGGTTAGTTATCACCTTGACATTTTAACTGTAAGCCCAACAAATACTAAAAAATTCAAAACATGTTTATGATAAAAATCAATCATTCAGTTGTTCAGTTCCATTATTAATGGGATTTTAATGTGTTTTAAGGGACATACATGCATGTATGAATTAATAAATGAATAATTGACCCAAACAAAATTAGTTCTTTTACTTAATCCTTTCCACTTGCACTAATGTCAAGTGCATTAAACGCCCTCGTTTCACCTTAATTATACTGCAGTGGGGATATAAATACATTTTTTAACAGTGGAAACAACACATTTGTTTTTAATTCTACATATAAAGTTTCAAGGCAACTTGAAAAAGTTTTTAAAATTTACATTATCGTCCCTTTTGTGCTTTTTGTGAAAACCTTTCATTTCTGAGGGGGAAGGTCAAAAGCCCATTAAATTACCGAGTGTTGTTCAGACTCTGGAGGTCACCTGTTCCTGAACCTCTGAGAGTTCACATTTAAAAGTCATTAAATCAGATACTTCCTGTAAGGGCTGTAATTCTGCATAATTTTGATGGTCAAGTCATAAGCTTGATTCATAATATAATAAACATTCAAATGAGTCCTTGCCTTGATTGAACACGAGCGCAGCCTCAGTCCTACATGTAATGCACTTGTAATGAGGGAGAGCATGTGGGTTTCTGAACTCGTATTCATCCCAAACTCACATTCATCCTGAAAGTACGTGTGGGTTTGTTATTTGCCTTCATTTATCATCCCACCCCACTGCTGTCACCCTTTCAACTGCTGGGCTGATGAGAGCCTCGCAGCTGCAGCCCACACAGCAAACATGCTCTTCTCGCTGACTCATATAGCATGAACAAAACCTATTTAATTATCATTCTCGTGGTTACGGTCTCAGCTTAAGCCTAAAACTTATATTGCACACTGTAAGCATATACAGAATGCAGATAGTGGTGTTTAAATTGGTTTGGAGGCCTAAAGCAACATTGCCCTACAAAGCCAAAATGCAACAAGTATCAACCCTGAAATGGCAAAATGACTAAAATCTCATTTATTAAATGGATTGTTCCAACTTCATATTCTGCTCAATGGATTAGTATTAAAATTATACACTCTTAAAAATTCTGGGTTAAAAACAACCCAAGATGGGTTGAAAATGGACAAACACAGAAATTGGGTTGTTTGAATGGGTCCATTCACTGGGTTCAAACAACCCAATTTCTGGGTTTGTCTATTTTCAACCCAACTTGGGTTGTTTTTAACCCAGCATTTTTTAGAGTGTAATATACACAGATCAGGCATAGCATTATGACTAATATTTTGTTGGTCCCCCTTTTGCTGCCAAAGGTTTCCCAGCAGAACATTGCCCAAAACATCACACTGCCTCTGCCAACTTGGCTTCTTCCCATAGTGACATGTATTCTCCTGGAAAGTGACACACATGCGCCCGGCCATCCACGTGATGTAAAAGAAAACGTGATTCACCAGACCAGGCCACCTTCTTCCATTGCTCCTTTGTCAAGTTCTAATGCTTATTAGCCCACTGTTGGCGTTTTCAGCGATGGACAGGGGTCAGCATGAGCACCCTGACTGGTCTGTGGCTATGCAGCCCTGACACCTCAGCACCAGCATTAGCTTCTTGAGCATTTTGAGCTACAGCAGCTCGTCTGTTTCAGTCGACCACATGGACCAGCCTTCGCTCCCCACGTGCATCAATGAGCCTTGGCCGCCCACTGTTGCCGGTTCAACACTGTTCCTTTTTTGGAGCACTTTTAATAGATACTGACCACTGCAGACCGGGAACAGCCCACAAGAGCTGCAGTTTTGGAGATGCTCTGACCCAGTCGTCTAGCCATCACAGTATGGCCCATGTCAAACGTACACAAATCCTAAAGCTTGCCCATTTTTTTCTGCTTCTAACACATCACGTGGAGGACAAAATGTTCACTTGCTGCCTAATATATCCCACCCACTAACAGGTGCCGTGATGAAGAGATTATCAGTGTTATTCACTTCACCTGTCAGTGGTCATAATGTTATGCCTACGTGCAGAGGAATGCAAAAATGCAAGACGCAGTGCAGTGGAATGGGGAAAAAACTGTTTTGGCAATTTAATGTTTTAGAAAACCATATCAAGTGTGAAATTCAGCATATCTCGATTACATCTGTCTCGATTCCCGTTTTGTGTTCAAGGATTTTTGTTCTTAAGTGTTTTTTTCCATCCCTATTGTTCCCAGTAAGTGCTCACTTCCAGTATTTAGTTGGTTAGCATAATTTCCTTTGTTTGTTTTCATAGCGATTCATTGCTCTCACCTCTTCCTGGTTAGTTTCTTGTTATCTTTTATATTCATACTAGTGGTTGAACGACGAAACATATTTTTTAAAGTTGACATTTATGTGATGAAAGTCGAATCGCCGTTGGCTAGTCGTTGATGATGTCATTAATAGGCCTGAACCTATAGCTGAGACTCGATGGCAAATGAGCACTGCCCATTGCTATTGCTCCTACATCACAGTGTATTTGTATCAGCTTTTGTCTTTGGGTCGTTATATTTCTTGTTCTAAAGCAGATACAGATATAGCACAGTAAAGATTACATTTATATTAATGTTTTAGCGAGAAAGCGATTGCGTGTGAATTAATTCTACCTGGCAGTGTCTCTCTGCTAATAGTGAAAATGTGGGAATTACTTACTAAGAAATATATGCTAGAACGTCTGTTTCTAAGCTATTTTAGTGATAAATCACAGAACAGTGTTGACAAATTTCTGAGCTCCTGAATGATTCTGTGTGTTGCGATCTGCGCGTGATGTATGAGTCTCTGTCTGGTGTGTGCGTTTCAATACAGCAGCACATTTGTTTAGAACAGCGATTAACTTGTGTGTACAATAAGCTGTTTAAAACATGCATTCGATCAATTTTGAGCATCCAGATGGTAAAATCAAACATATCTTGAGAGCACTCCATTTATTTCTCATTCATACTTGGAAACAGAGCATAAAAGTGCACTTCAAATATTTCTTATTCTGCACCCTTCAGTGTCAGTTGTGGATGTTACGCATCTGGCGTTTTTAGTTCTGTTTAGCCTGCCTTGCCCCATGTCTAGATTTACTCTGGATTTACCTACATCTCCCTTTGCCTGGATTTACTCATTATGTTTGTTATGGAACGTTTTTGTTGCAATTGGAACCTACTCTTTGTCTTTCTGAAGCATCCTATGTCACACTACTAAAGACACAAGCGCAACAGTCAAACACATCTGTCTAGCCCGATTATATAGAAAACAATGGAAAAGCATGCACTCACATAAACCGCAAAGAGCATTTTTTTAAGTGTGAACTTTCAACTTGAGCAGTGTTTTTAGAGCATTGACATGTACGAGACACTGCAAAAGACACAAGACGCTGGTGTGACGATTAAACATGTCTGTCTAGTGCATGTTTATATAGAAAACAATGGAAAAGCAGCACAGAGTAATGTGCACTCTGTGTGAACAAACCCTTATTGTGTTTAGGTAACACTTTAGAATACTGTCACATCATTGAAGGGTTAGTTCACCCAAAAATGAAAATTATTTCATTAACTACTCACACTCATGACACCCGTAAGACCTTTGTTCATCTTCGGAACACAAATGAAGATATTTTTGTTGAAAGCTGATGGCTGAGAAAGGCCTCCATTGGCATTCAGTACATTCCCACTCACAAGACCCATAAAGGCACTAAAGATATCTTTACAAAGTCCATCTCACTACAGTGGCTGTACAATCATTTATAATGCGACGAAAATAGTTATTGTGCGCACAAAAATCTAAATAACGACTTTATCCACTAAGTTATTGACATGAACTGAATATGACGCATATCCACCGTTCAATACATGACCCGGAAGAGGAGGAGCGCCGCTATCGCGTGAGTTCCAGATGAGTTCACGTCCGAGACCTACACAGAAGACAATATCTTGGCGGAAAAAGTCATTATTTAGATTTTTTTGTGTGCACAAAAACTATTATCAACGCTTCATAAAATTATTGTCCAGTCACTGTAGTGAGATGGACTTTGTGACAAAGTCTTTAGTGCCTTAATGGGTCTTGCGAGTGGGTCAGGGGAAATGTACTGAATGCCCATGGAGGCCGTTCTGAAGCCTTTCTCAGCCATTAGCTTTCAACTAAAATATCTTCATTTGTGTTCCGAAGATGAACGAAGGTCTTACGGGTGTCCAACGACATGAGGGTGAGTAATTAATGAAATAATTTTTATTTTTGGGTGAACTAACCCTTTAATGAATAACTACACAGGAACAAATGAGGAATGCAATAATACTCTAGTAGTTATCTGGGAGGTACTGAATAACTAATCGTGAACTACTACATTCAACTGAGTGCTATTAATTAATAATTTATTAATCAGTGTTTCTTGTTAGTTAGAATAGTAGTTACTATAATGTTAAACAGTATTCTAAAGTCTTACCGTGTGTTTTATATTATTGCTATGATGCATGAAAGTGAGCTATTCCTTTGCAATGTAACAATGTACACATATTCATGCATGACACTACTTTCAACACCGCAGCAGCCAGTCCTTTCTGAACTAAAAGTGGTTCACTCTCTATCATATTACATTTGCTCTTACACTTCACATCTAGGTCAAATACAGAAGAAAAAAAGTGCTGAACGAGAACCTACTGAAGTGAATAGGCCAATATGTCCTACAAACCAAGTCTGTCCCTGTCTGGACGCTGCCAATATATACACCCCACTGATCAGAGTACTTTTATCTCAACTGGAGGACTATCAATTCATGGCTGCTTACCTGAGGCACACTCAGAGCCAATTCACCTGCTATGGTGTGAAATCAGCAAGCACCATTTCAATAAGCAAAACACATTCCCACAAACAATCAAAATCTTGGCTGTTTTTATACGAAACCTGTGTGAATAGACAAGATACCAGCAAACAATGGCTCAATCAAAACCTCAGTCAACAGACGGCGAGAGCACTGGAGCAGATCGTCGATTTGTCATGCATAGGCGTATTCATTCAAATGAGAAACATGACAGGATGAAACTGCCACTGAGTCATGTAAGGACGACAGCTTGGGTTCTCTGACAAAGCAGGTCATGGTTCCTTCATTCTTCATCACTTTGAAACATTTTCTGCTTGGCTCCCAAAGTAAAGTTTGGTCTTATGGCAGTGAAATACTTCAACAAGCGTCACACTGTGCACAAACAAGCAAAAAAACTGTGAATAGAGACAGTGAATATACACATATATTCTGGACAACATTTCTATGTTATCAGATTCATTCCCAATCACTTCAACCCCCGAAAATTAAAACTACAGAATGATATACAAGCTTGTTTTCACCATGGAATAAAAAATTAAAAGGTAATTGTGACTTTTCGTAATTGCAAGTTTATTTCACATAATTCTGACATTATAACTCACAATTGTACGGAGCTCCTTAAAGAACATGGTGAAGATAATTATTTGGCAATGATTATACGTGCTCTCGCGAATGTGTTACGTTTCCCCGAGAAAGTTTGCGTTCTCTCGCAAAATGTTTGCGTCACCCCCCAAAAATATAAAACCTTTTTTGTTCCCTTACAAAATGTTTGCGTCGCCCCGCAGAGAAACTGCATCCATAAAAAAAATGTTGTGTTCCCCAAAGAAACGTTGCATTCTCTTGCAAAATGTTTTGTATCTCCCCGAGAAACTTTACGTTCACTTGCCAAATGTTTTGTTTCTCCCAAGAAACTTAACATTCGCTTGCTAAATGTTTTGTGTCACCTTAAGAAACTTTAGCTTTAATTTCTACATTTCCATAACTGTTTATTTCACACCAACATAATTAATTGTTCTGCATCTGCGAGAGTGTGGGCGGGCTTTTAATATCGCAGCTGTACTTCCTGCTCTCTACTGCGCAACTCTGGTCCCGAAATAAGGCGAAATCGCTACTGCGCAGACTCGGTCCCAAGATGTCAGGCCCCTGTCATGACAAATCCTGTCCCCCTGTGAAATCGTGTCCGCTGGTAGCGGTTTTAAATGCCTGATCAAAAGTTGTTATACATGGTTCTGGACAATCAATTGTTTAAAAATAACTAAATAATAAACTAATAAACTATGAATTCATTGCCATACTAAGTACACACGCAAAACATTTATTTGAAATATGTAATTGATTGCTATAATGGGAGCAAAAACATGTTCTGAATTATATACTTATATAAGCACTTATAGCTTCAGTTATATTCTACTAATGTATGAAACATATACTTTGTAACACATTAAAGACTATTTTAACACAATTTAAACAGCAAAAATCAAAACGCGATTGTGTAAGAATTATAATCAGGCTCTGAACAGATTACCTATTCCTTGCGGACACGATTTCACAGGGGGACAGGATTTGTCATGACACTGCCTGAAAGCTTCTGGTAAGCGGAAACGGACGATGTCAAGCCGTCCATATTTTTTTTTTTCGGTCTATGGTTGGAGACCCTGCCTTAGAGGGTCCATACAATTCTGACTTTATATCACGTTGTGAGAAAAAAAAGTCAGAATAAGAATAAGATATTCCCTGGCATACATAAAATATCTGAATTTCATCAAACTTTTTGTCCATATAAAAATCAGAATTTGCACCAAACTGCATATTTTTACTCAGGTGGACCTCTGAATAAAAGGCATGCTTTTCCCTCCAAATATTTCTTAAAATCCTGAAGTTTGATACAAAACATAAAACAAATTACTTTTTAAAGACTATTGACTGTCTGTCAATGCAAGTCAGACTGGAACATCAGCACCATCCAGTGAGCCAAATGGTTTATTACACTGTGGATAGAGCGTTTATTTTTTTAAAGACTTCCCTATTTTCCTCACATACCTTCCCAAATGAAGTTCCCATCGACACGCTTTATAAACTTAAACCAGAGCGTATCTGTGTACGGTTCGGACAGATGTACTTCTCCGATCCACAGACACGGTTCAAGGGTGGACAGAACCGAGCGGCTCGGATTCATCTTAACAGCTCGGTTCGGATCCCAGTGTCCCATTTCCGGGCGAGAACCCAATAAAAACACCTCGACACCTGAACACTCTGGTGTCAAAATTACACCAAACCTAAACACAACCATGTCCTATAAATACATACATGTACTGGGACTGATCATTATGTGCCTTCGGTCAATGACAGTAAATGGCTGGCTAAAAATAGATCTAGTTTTCTTGACATAAGCGATACAGCGACCGAGAGGGGACATCTCTCTCTCTCTCTCTCTCTCTCTCTCTCTCTCTCTCTCTCTCTCTCTCTCTCTCTCTCTCTCTCTCTCTCTCTCCATTCCTTATTATTAGCTATTTTCGAGAAATATGTACACAACAATCATATTTTCTGACAATGATACAAAAATAAAAATAAAAAAAACATCCAGGTGTATCAATAAATTATACATTTGGATTATCGTAACAACAGTAAATATGTATAGGTCCTGAACAGTGCTGTAAAGTACACACACACAAAAAAAGTTTTTTTAATATATTTATTTAATTAGGAATATGTAAAATTCTATCAGATTGAATTAAATAATCCTTACATATTATCAATTATTCAATTAAAATTATTCTATTAATTGAAACGCTTCATTCACACACACACACACACACACACACACACACACACACACACACACACACACACACACACACACACACACACACACACACACACACACACACACACACACACACACACACACACACACACACACACACACACACACACACACACACACACACACACACTCAACTTTTATTTCTAAACCACTTTCAAAACCATTAGAATGGGCCAAAGTGCTGTCCATGAGTATCAAACAACATCAAAAATTACGCCAGTTACAATAACACAAAAAAATAAAAATACAAAACCAAGGTATCACACATGACACTATATATATATATATATATATATATATATATATATATATATATACTCACCTAATGGATTATTAGGCACACCATACTAATACTGTTTGAACCTTTTCGCCTTCAGAACTGCCTTAATTTTACATAGCATTGATTCAACAAGGTGCTGAAAGCATTCTTTAGAAATGTTGGCCCATATTGATATGACAGCATCTTGCAGTTGATGGAGATTTGTGGGATGCACATCCAGGGCATGAATCTCCCATTCCACCACATCCCAAAGATGCTCTATTGGGTTGAGATCTGGTGACTGTGGGGGCCATTTTAGTACAGTGAACTCATTGTCATGTTCATAAAACAAATTTGAAATGATTTGAGCTTTGTGACATGGTGCATTATCCTGCTGGAAGTAGCCATCAGAGGATGGGTACATGGTGGTAATAAAGGGATGGACATGGTCAGAAACAATGCTCAGGTAGGCCGTGGCATTTAAACGATGCCCAATTGGCACTAAGGGGCCTAAAGTGTGCCAAGAAAATATTCCCCACACCATTACACCACCACCAGAAGCCTGCACAGTGGTAACAAGGCATGATGGATCCATGTTCTCATTCTGTTTACGCCAAATTCTGATTCTGACATTTTATTTTGTGTTGATTTAGTAATTATACAAACACACTTAAGAGTAAGACAGTGTAACAGTAAAATATTTTATTAAAAACTTTTGTTAAAAACTAAGAGCCAACACGATCTCCGGGAAAGCAGAACATTAGGGTTTGATGTAGTCTGTAAACATACATTTTAAAATATATAAAAGACATTGAGCCAGAATAAAGATAATAAAATATATATTTTTAATTCATAAGTCAAAAACCACATGCATCTCCAACCAACAGCTGTACTGGCAATATCTCCTCAGATTTTAAACACTCAAACTATAACATGGCTTCAGTAATACAATATATGGACTGCATTACCCAAAAAATAAAATCACTTCATTTTGATTACACAGAAATGAACACAAAACCTTAGGTGACGCACAAGTTAAGAAGCCTAAAACAGCTCCTAACATGTAAACCCTGCATAGCTTTCCATAAACCTCCTATAGGTAAAGATGAAAATAAACACTTATGTGGTTTCATTAGCTGCAGATCACACCTATAAATATTAGCCTTCACAAATGCTCACAGCACACATTTAAATGCAGACAGGTTATAATATGTCACATATCACATATATGTAAGTTATAGAGCTCTTCTTTGTACTCAAATATAGTGTTACTTGAGCTTTCCCTCACTCACTCAATGGGAAACGCAATTGCAGTGTCTATTTGCAGGTCAGAGCGCAGACAGCCACACATTTCAGTAAAGTGCAAATATTGACTCTAAATGTTGATATATATGGTTGGCATGCTAACCTGGCATGCCGATACCGAGTGATCTAGAATTGGAGAATGAACTAAAATAGTTCAAGATGTTTTAGCACGAATGCCTCAGTACATGCCGAGTGTCTGAAGTCATTGAATTAACTGTAGGTCAGGTCCATTGGTGCAATTTCTGGATTAAGGTCATTTTAAAATATCTGCAAATAAAACCCTCTTTTCTATGACAATGTGATATAAAAAAAAGCAGCACAGCTCTCTTACTCTGCAACCCAATATAGTCCCAGAAGGCCTTGAATTCTTAAGCAGGACAGCTGTTCCCGATTCAGTGGGTGACGTGAGCCTGTCTGCAATGTCAGCATAAAACAGTGCGCAACTTTTCTTGTATCACAAACGATCCAAGAAAGTGTCCTTTTTCAAACGGTCACAATAGATTAACCAAACCATGCAAATATCCTATAGTGTGAATTAGTGTTGTCAGAAGTACCTGATTCGGTTCCAAACCGGTACTGAAATTTAAAAAAAAATGAGTGTTGTTGAGCAAAAATGTAAACACGTGATTGGCTACAATGATCAATGCACATGAGCGTTTGAAATCACATGGAAGGGTGTTGAAAGCACAAGCAAGCGTCTATCAGCGGACCTTTCAAACACTTCAGTGTGCATCTATGCAAGTGCTCGGTGAAGATCATCATTGATGTATATTTATATGTTTCTGAATCGCTGATCATTGAAGTCAATTACACATATTTTATTAGCGCGAGCACAATGCCCAATCAGATGTGTGTACGATTCTGTTCAACAGCGATCAAAGCATCACTTTTTTTTAATTTTCAGTCCCGACTTCAGTACTTTTGACAAAACTTGTGTGGATATGTGTTGACAGGAAGCAGAAGTCATTAGCTGATCACCTTTACAAAGATTACCTGCTGTGTCAAAACAAATAAATCAAGTGCTATTCAACAGGCTGAGGCTCATATAATCACATTGAATTAAGCCTTGTTTCACCAATGACCCTTAAACCAGTCCTCTCTCATCATTGGTCTTGATATCCAAGAATGGGTTTGTCCGAGGAGTAGAGGATTTTAGTAGATGAACCATTGCATCACACCCCATCAGACCACAAAATTCTTCTATATATTAATAAAAAAATAATCTTAACATCAAAACAAAAACAAAAAAAATACTTTGTTTACTTTTATTTACACAGTGATACTATATTGTCGATTGAAGAGGTTAGATATTGTAGTGTTTTAGTTACACGTTTGCAAACTAAGATTCTGTATTGTTATGATACTGGCTTGAGAACTGATCGAAGTGATCTGCCGTCCCGCGTTAGCTCTCTGGTCGTGCACATACAGGGCAGTGGAACCGCCTCCACTTGTCGGACGACTTCATTGTATGGGCAACATTTCAGGTGGTCTGCCATGCTAGTGATGTCTGCAAACTCCCAGCTGTTAACCGGGCTAAACGCTGTGCTGAAACGCCAAACCTGCAGGGAAACAAAACAGTTACTTACATAACCAACAACAATTTCATGGTTAAACTTGTTACCTGCTCAGACTGTTTCTTCCACTGAGTTTGGAAAAGGAGTACAGTCAGAAGTACAAGTACAAGCTGTTTCACATGACATAGTTAGCATGTGGCCACTGTTCAGACATACTGTACCTTGTCTTTTATCTGCCAGGATCGTCTCCCATCCAAACATTGCTTCTTTTCCCATTGAACCACCACCATGCCACGACTCTGTAGCAGACTGGCACAAACATCCCTCATTGTACGAGACACCATAGACAGCTGACACAGGCTAAAGCCATCCAGAAATCTGGCTACATGTTGAAGTACTTCAAAAGGCAATCCACTAAGGTGATCACACTTAGGTTCTATTACAGGTTCTGAGATGGGTTTCACCCCAAATGACCTGAGGTGGCGGTCATGAACAACCTTTGACCGTTGAGTGGATGGGCAGAATCTGCGTTGAGAGTACGTGCAGCCATAATACGCTAACGGGCAACGGTGCTCCATCCAGCCATTGAGTCCAGAGTGGATATCTCCATGAACATTACGGAAATGCGAGAGGAACTCTTCTCGACGGAAGAGCTGGCCGCACTCAAAGGTAAACATGGAGCCCTCTCGTGGAGCCCAGCTTGGGCGAGGCACAAGCTGCTCCAGCGTCAGATCAAGCCGCAGAGTGCAAAACGGACTTGGCTGTGAAAGGCGAGGTGCGGCTCGATCGCAAGCGGAAGCGGACGCGACCTCTCCCACCATCGTACTTGTTGCCAAGATGGCAGCAGGGAAACTAAACGTCTGGGTGCCGAAGTCAACACGCGTACCTCCAAACGCATAGACTGTATCAGATATCCTCCGAGCTCGTGGCGACTCCTCCAGGCAAAACAGGAGAGCTGCTGCCGTAAAGTCAATTTCGCCAAGTCCCATGGGGTCGTCCAGTGGCTCCTGATCTAAATCTGACGTGTCCACAGCTTTGTCCTCCATTTTGCAACGTGGATTTCTATGGGGAAACATTTCGGTAAACGACCCCTTCCGTCCATTAAGTGCAAGTGGCATAAAATTGCGCAGCAATTGAATGTTTTGGAGTTTCCTCTCAAAAGCCCTATCTTCAAAGTCTAATGCCATCACAGGTAGTGCGCCATCTCTCTGGATGGTCAAAGTCTGAGCATGTATAGGCTGCTGGAGCAATGGGGCTTGTAATCCAGATGCCTCCTGGATCAAGAAAGCTTGTTGGTCATGTCTGATCTCTGGTCTATGGGGAATTAAAGGACCCATAAACTCCCAAGAACCTCTGGACTCCAGGTTTTGATGGTGTTCTGTATTCGATTCTATTACGTCTTCTACAATACTTTGAGAGCCATTACAGAAACCTTGCCTGTCTATGTCCTCCAACATGGATGGGCAACACTCACCTGCTGCCTCATGAGCTAGACCATCTAAAGTGGTTTCGCCACCATCAAATCCCCCAACAGCCCCAGGCTCACCATCAATCTCCAAAGTAACGTCCTTCATATCAACATCTGGAGACTCCAACGTTTCTGATTGCTTACCGTTATCATTAACTATTGAGCCACTAATTGGCTCAGTGCCTTTGACGACATCTCCTAATGCACCGAGGGCAGAGGCCAAGCTCCTGCCAAGTTCCATGAGTTTTTGGTGCTGTTGAGGCTGTAGATCCTCCTTTAGGCCATTGACTCCGCTGGCTATTTTATCACAGCTGAACCCAGCATCTTCTTTCATCCTCACCTTTTCACGCAGTTCCCTATTGCATTCTGGAAGTGCAGCTGAAGCATTAGTGGTTGTACAGTCTGTTTCAGAAGAATTGAGGTGGATCAGGACATTAAGAGCTGCGGCCAGGCTTTTGGTAGTCTCTACCGTGGTTTGGTAGAGCTCCCCATAATGCTCTTCTTTCAGACCATTAATCCCATTGGAAATCTTGTCTTTTGAACAACCAACTGTAGGCTCCATCTCAATGTTTTCCACCTGCATGCATGGAGCCTGAGCAACTGAGACTAGACCAGGCTTTTCACTTTGTCCTGCTGCCAGAGTCTTTTTCTCTGGGCCACTAGTGGGAGCCAGAGAAACGAGTTTAAGTGATGCTAACATGGTGCGCTGGTCCTGAAGGGCAAGCGCCATGTCAAGCTGCTCCACCTCATCCGCTTCTTGACTCAGCCGCTCATATGAACGATAATCCTCGTAGTTCACTGGCCACCTATTCCACTCCATAGTGCAGCACACCACACCTGCAGGACACACCTCAAGATGCTCTGCCATCTGGCCACGGGCCAGGGTAAAAGGGCATCCAATGCTGTGGTTAAGACATGGTACCCTTTCAAGCGGGCACAGCAGCTTGTGTTCAATAGCCTTGCAGCTGTGGAAGATGGCACCGCATACAAAAGGGCAGGTGATGAGGTCACAGGAAGTGCCGGGTTCAGGTTTGACCATGCATCGCCTGCTTATGCAGGACATGCAGTGAACATGGGGCTCCTCCATTATTTAGGATGACAGCAGCAAGATGAACAAAAGCAGTCTCAACCACTGCAAAACAATTAGAGAAAAACTGAGATTAGATTCGTCAACATTCAGGATGCATATTAAAAACGATTGCAGCAACTTTAAAAAGTAATATTTTAAATCTTAACTTGTCATATTTTAAATGAATTGTCAAACAGAAACTTCATTTTAGGACAATTCTTGTGGCAAACAGAGAGAGTACATTTTACCAGAGATGTGCCAAACTACATATCAAAATTTACTAGTAGGTGCAACATGACATCATGACTTTGCGTAAACATACATGCCACTTTCTAAAGGCAAGTGGCATGTTATCTATATGCATTTTGAGCTATCCGCGTGTATGTGTACGCCGTGTGATTCCGCGTGTATGTCTACGCCTAAACGAACCATCATCTCCGCGTGTATGTCTATGCCGTGTGATTCTGCCAACCTGATCTTACAGAATTAATATTTATAGCCTAATTTTATATTTTAGAGCAACTAACTCCACTCCTACCCTAAACCTACCCACTCTCAACAATATAAAACACGTAACAGGCAAATAAATGTACAGTCACATGTATTTATTGCAAAAACAAATTTACTATGCAAAAATAGTATAAAAGTATTAACTCATGTTGCATTCCAAGTCTTCTGAAGTCAGACGATATCTCCATGTGAAGAACAGAGTTGATCTTAATGTTTTAGTCGTTGAAATGATGATCGCGCCCCTTCGTGAACAGAACACACACGCACTCGTTAATATTTCTGATTCAAATGATACACGAGACAAAGATGAGTATGATGCGATCGGTCACGAGACACACGAGAGCCAATGGCATTTTACAATCAAAGCTGACGTAATGACGCAATTGGTCACGAGACACACGACAGCCAATGCTGTCAAAGCTGATGTGACGGTTCTTCCAGCGGCAATATTTGAAATATATTAATCTTTGGCGGATGGACTCGACGTTACTGAGCGCTTTTGGGGATTTTCTTCACACAAATCAATCGTTTGGCCTCGGAACACTTTGAGTATTTGTACTTTCTGAATAAATTGTGCCTGCAGTCGTATCTGCCTGTTATCCTGTTTTTTATAATACACAAATGGGTAGGTTTAGGGAAGCGTTTGAGTTACGCGTTCAAAATGTGTCTGAATATGTGTGTCCACAAGGTAAATGGATTTATAAACATACTAAATTATGTTTTTTTGAAAATGTAAAAATGCAGAATGTTTCTTGTGATGGGTAGGTTTAGGGGTTGTGTGTGTGATGGGTAGGTTTAGGGGTAGGGGCAGTGTAAGGGGGGTAGAAAGAAACGGCGTTGATAAACATGCTAAAAAGCGATTATACGTCTTTATAGCACGCCAAAATGTCATACGAATTGCCGTGTCATCCATACGCCATTTCATGAGATCAGTCTGGTAGGTGTGTAGTTTGAACAGCTAGAATAGTCTCCCATTAACATAATGTACTCTAGACACCAACAGGAACAAAGATAGCACAAATCTTAAAGGGTTAGTTAATATATCATTAATTACTCACCGTCATGTCGTTCGACACCCGTAAGAACTTCGTTCATCTTGAAATATCTTCGGAACACAAATGAAGATATTTTAGTTGAAAGCTGATGGCTGAGAAAGGCTTCAGATAGACCTCCATTGGCATTTACTACATTTACACTCACAAGACCCATAAAGGCACTAAAAATGTTGTTACAAAGTCAATTTCACTGCAGTGGCTCTGCAGTAACTTAACGAAGCGACGAGAATAGTTTTTGTGCGCAAAAAAATATGCGGAAGACAATAACTTGGTGGATAAAGTCGTTCTTTTTTCCCCCGCACAAAAACTATTCTCGTTGCTTCGTAAAATTACTGTAGAGCCACTGCAGTGAGATGGACTTTGTAACAACGTTTTAGTGCCTTTATGGGTCTTGTGAGTGTAAATGTACTGAATGCCAATGAAGGCCTATTTGAAGCCTTTCTCAGCCATCAGCTTTCAACTAAATTATCTTCATTTGTGTTCCGAAGATGAACGGAGGTCTTACGGGTGTCGAACGACATGAGGGTGAGGAATTAATGAAATATTTTTCATTTTGGGGTGAACTAACCCTTTAAGTCAAGTTCATGGCTAAAATTGTATATGTTGGTCAATGACATGACGTGCACATTTCTGTGTTCCAAGTGCATTAGTTCCTTTTAAAACAATTCGATAAAGTCAGGAAATTGATTATTTTATTCTATAAAACCTATTTAGTTTTAATGCTGAATAGGTTTAGCATTTTTTATATTTGGTATCTAAAACCCCCACAATGTCAGGTGGCGCAATTGTCCACACAAATGAACAGACTAAGAAAACTATATAAAAAGGTGTTTTAATAATAAGAAATTCATGGTTGAAACCTTTCATATAAACATCAGTAGTTTTAAAGCTGGTGAGATACTGGTGAAAAAACTTGTGTCAGGGTGGCACAACTGCAAACGTGGGTCTTTTATTATGACGTGAAAAAGTGAACAGTAAGCATGATAATGCATCATCCAGACGAGCCTAACTGATACTTGTGGCAGAGAGAAAGGGGTTATAGATATCTCGCAAATACTGATAAAAATAGCTACTTTTAATGGGTACTAGGTTGGTACACTTTCCATGTCAGGTGGTACAACCAATAAAACCAGCAAAATGCTATTGTATAAATTTCCCGCTTTCACAAACAGGGTTTAAGCAAGTCCTGTTTTATCTCAAGATGGCACATTAATAAAATATTTTTATTTGAACTAATTGAACTAAGGCTTAATTTAAGCCTCGTCTGTGAAACCAAGCCTAAATGTATTAACTTGCTAGCATAGGCAAAATCTAATTCAGGCATCCAAGCAGAAGTTTATATAATGTAAAACTAGTTGTAAAAGTCAGGTGGTGCGACCAGGTGGTTCAAATGCATTGAATGTCCCTATTTGAAATATATATATTTTTAAAAACATTATTATTTAAGCTAAATTCATTTTAGTTAAGTTTGTCTATTATAATGTTTTATTAATTTTCTAAAATGTTAGTTTTAGTTTAAAGATGTGTTACACTTTCATTTGTTTATAATAATCTTAGATGGCAGTATTGCATCAAGTCCACCATCCATTCTAAAAAAGTCATAACTGAGTCTACTTATTGATGGGTCCTCAGTAATTCCATCTCACACTGCTAAAAATCTAGGCGTAACATTTGACTCTGCTCTTACATTTCAAGCTCATATTAGTTCAGTTACCAAGACTTCATTCTACCACCTTCGTAACATCGCCCGTCTACGACCAGCTCTCAGCACTAAAAGATAACGAAACTCTAATCAATGCTTTTATAACCTCACGTATTGATTATTGTAATTCACTGCTTATTGGGCTTCCCGCTAAAACTATCGCTAGACTACAATATGTACAAAATTCTGCTGCCAGAGTCATCCACCAAGTCAAAAGATCAGACCACATTACCCCTTTGCTCTATAATCTTCATTGGCTACCTGTCTCTGTCCGCATCCAATACAAAATTCAACTGTTAACTTTTAAATGTCTGCATGGACTTGCTCCCCATTATTTATCTGAGCTTCTGCACTGGTATTGTGCGCCACGTACTCTTCGGTCATCTGACTCTAGACTACTCACTGTACCTCGTTTCCGTCTCTGTACTATGGGTGGAAGATCGTTCAGTGCTGTGGCCCCGAAACTCTGGAATTCCCTCCCAATTTCTCTACGCGACACTGTTACTATATCCTCCTTCAAGTCTCAACTAAAAACATATATTTTCTTACAACATTTCCGATCTTTCTCTGCTTAGAATTGTTTTTCTCCTCTGTATATTTGTATGTTTATGTCCTATATTGTGTATGTATATTTTATATATTTTGTGTACAGCGACCTTGAGTATGGGAAAGGCGCTATATAAATAAAACGTATTATTATTATTAAGTCAAGTAAAACCTATCACACTTTATATGAGATGTCTTTACGTACTTACATAAAAAAAACAAAAAAAAAACATTAGGTATGATGTACTTGTCCATGTGCTTTTGCAAAACACTCGTGCTGCTATTGAAGTAGGATACGGGTAAGGTTGGGACAGGTTTGGTGGTATGGGTCAGTTTATGGGTAGGGTTAAGGGGTTGAGGTTTAAGGGAAGTGTAATTATAGATGTCATTACAGAAATAAATAACAGCTGTAATATGCAGGCAGCACAATAAGTACAATCCACAATGCAAAACATGCATGTACAAAATTAGAGCATTGTTTTAAATGATTTCCAGTAATTTAAATCTTGGCACAAAGTAGTTAAAGACACCTAATATAAAATGTGACTAGAAAATGTTAATAGTTTTTGTATTAAATGCAGTTTTCTTGTATGATACTCATGTTTTTCTTTCTTTAAAAGTACAAGTGTTGGGCAAGTAACTCTAAAAAAGTAATTAATTACTTGTTACTAATTACCTCTTCAATAGTGTAATTAGATTACTGTACAAATGACTGTTTCCAAAAAGCATTTAATTACTACTAATTACTTTTCAAATCCTATATCAACCTCAAGTTAAGTGATTAAAGGATAGACATGAAATGGCTTTTTTAATTCATTTAAGTAAATAACATAAAACTACTTCAATTATTCTTATGAAATTATAAAATTAATCTAACTGACCAATGTATTACAAATGTGAGAAGGATACATAAAAACATGCATTTTAAAATTAGACTTTAAATGTTGATGTTAATTCCACTATTGTATTATTTATATTTGTTCTACAGTCTATACACAGTATTTAGTTCAATTACATCCTAAGTAACTGTAAATAAATGACACACAAAATAAAAGTAATCCCCCTTTCCTTTTCAAGGGAAAAGTAGTTACATTACAGTGACTAATTACTTAGTAACTAGTTACCCCCAACACTGAGTACAATTGGATGCTAAAGAGACTAAATACATGGCCACTAAGATGCAATAATTATAAATTATTATAAATACAAAATAATAGTGTGTTAGGCACTGTAAGGGTTATTTGCTAAGATATATTTGGTTAAAATGGATTTACACACTTATTTAACAATTGAAACGTGTTTAAATACAAATTGATTTGTCCTGTTGTTCCTGACTCAATATGCATTTACATTGATTTTTAAATGCTTTTTTTAAGTTACTATTTTATGTCAAATTGTTATTTGTCATTGAGTTGACCCATGTGCAAATACCATCAATAAATCATTTAGGCGTTCAACATTACTTGTCTTTAAATTTAGCCTAGGTCATCCTTTGAGCATTTTATTTTTTTAAAGGAGTGCTTACATAGAGCATCACTTTAAAGGTAATCAGGGACATTTTTTACTGTCATTTCAAAATCAATGGCCCAAATTTAGCTGAATTTATCCTATGAAAACGTATTAAAGTTGGAATATCCCAAATAACTGATGTCTTAATATCCTATAATGAGATCCATAGCTGTGATTGTTATTTAACGCATTGCTTTTGCTTAACTCTGAAGTGCACCCTGAAACAAGCATTAATTCACTAATAAAAAACTCTTTTGAGCAGACTTCCTCCATCTTTATTGCTGTCTTGATTTTATCCAACAGTCTTCCTAGTTAGCATAAACACAACTGGCCCTCTTAACCCATATGTGGCTACTCTCCTACAAGTCATTTTAAGCAATGTCACCACATAAATACAGACAATCTTTAGAACGTCATTAAACTTACTCTTAAAGTTTCTCTACACACACTGGGATTTAATGTTTACAAAACAATAAGTTGGAAAACAGACATTTGACAGAACTGTAAACCTTAAACTACCACAAAAGCGTAATGGCACTACGGAATGAAGTTCAGAAGCGTCCTCGTTTTCGTAGTAGTGATATTTTGATCAATATTTTCTTGATGTTTGACTTTGTTTCACTTTATTATTTTCTGTTGAGGTTAGCCTATTAGCTAGCTCAACTTTCTGCCTTCAGTCAACATAAACAAACTACTCACCTTCCCACAGACTATGCCAACTAACTCCCCGCGTTACTCACTCACGCCCCTCGCGTGTTTGCTCACTTGTCCGGTTTTACGGTGAAACGGGACACTTTAGCACACTGCTGTATGATATTGTACACAATCATCACCGTTTGTCCTGTCCAAAAATACTCAATCCGGCTGGGACGCGCGCCGATGACGCCATGGCGCAAAAACCTGGGCGTCATGACGTCGTGGTTTATTTTGGCCTATGGGTGTAACTTGCAACATGTGATTTTTTTTTCCATTAATCTTTTTTATGTATTTATTTTATTTTATTTTTTATAATTGTGTATACGCCTACTATATAATTGTTGGGGCTAATATCAAACATTTTAGATTGAACAATAATATTTAGTTGAATCAATTTTAGCATTTGTGTAGGCCTAAACTGAGGGGGGGGGGGGGGGGATTTTAAAAAATATATGCTTATAGGTAGATTATAATAGCTTTGACTTTTAACTTTTAAATTAAACCAGAATTTATACTGTTATGTATTTATTTGATCAGGTGAAATAGGCAACTGGATGTTTTACAATCGGACAACTTGTAAAATGTTTCGTTTGTAGTAGTCAAATTGTAAGACTGAAAAATCAAATGGATCATATATCATTAAAAAAAGATATTTAAATGATGCAAATGATTAGGTGTGTTGGACTCGAAGCGTCCTTGAAATAATAATAATAATAATAATAATAATAATAATAATAATAATAATAATAATAATAATAATAATAATAATAATAATAATAATAATAACTGTGAAAATGTTTTTAAATGTTTTTTTTTAATTATTAGTATGTTTATGGTTATGGTTTCCTTTATTATTATTAACATTAATAAGAATTATTATATGATGTCTTATGATTATTGGTTTTAATTTTAAAAAAATAATTAAAACAAAATAAATAAAAAAATATCACACAACGAAAGCAGTTAGTAACCCTTGTAAATTATAATAAGCAGTTCAAAACAATATTATGACAGAATTATGACTACAGAAACATTACAAAAATAAAGCTACATAAATATGATATAATAAATAAAACTAGGCTATTTAAAGTGTTAGTTCACCCAAAAATGAAATTGATGTCATTAATGACTCACCCTAATGTCGTTCCACACCCGTAAGACCTCCGTTCATCTTCAGAACACAGTTTAAGATATTTTATATTTAGTCCGAGAGCGTATCTAAGTCTATGCACACTATACTGTCCATGTCCAGAAAGGGAATAAAAACATCATCAGAGTAGTCCATACACTGTAAAAAAAAAAAAAAAAATTGGTTGTTTTTTGTTGGTTTAACTTAAAAAAGTAAGTAACCTGGTTGCCTTAAAATGTTGAGTTTATTGAAATTAAAAACTTGAGTTGATGCAATGAAGGAAATTTGTTTAATAAATAGAAACTCAAAATATGTATCTGAACCACATAAAAAATGTGATAAAACATGAAAATAGCACTATTTGGCATGTTTCACTGCATCATCAGAAATAAAACACACACAATTACCCAATATGCTTACAAAATCTTTTAATAATATTTTAATAAAGGTTGTCAAATCTCAAAAAAATGTTCATTATATTAACTCAAAATTTCATTTTCAATGAACTCAAAATTTAAAGGCAACCAGGTTACTTTTTACAGTGAATGTGACATCAGTTAGAATCTCTTGAAGCATCAAAAATACATTTTGGTCCAAAAATAGCAAAAACTACTTTATTCAGCATTGCCTTCATTGTCTACGTGATTTCAGTGGTTTGTATCGCGTGTCAAACTGCCAAACTGCTGAAATCACGTGACATTGGCGATCCGAATCATTGATCGATTCGCTGATTCATGACTGTTTGAATCTTTATTTGAAAAACACGGAAGAGAAGACAATGCTGAATAAAGTCGTAGTTTTTGTTATTTTTGGACCAAAATGTATTTCCGATGCTTCCAGAGATTCTAATGAACTAACTGATGTCACATGTGGACTACTGTGATGATGTTTTTATTCCCTTTCTGGACATGGACAGTATAGTGTGCATACACTTGGATACGCTCTCAAACTAAATCTAAAATATCTTAATTTTTGGGTGAACTAACCCTTTAACAAATATTTTAGTATTTTATAATTTAATTTATTTCAATTTTCACATGTTGTTCATGATACAGTAATTTTTTACATTTTATTTTTTACTTCAAATATTTTTTTTTACATTTGTTTTTGAAAATGACTCTTACTACTATCTACTACTACCCTGCACTTTAGGCTTATCTTAAAATATGTGTAATCTGCAAATGTATGTTGCAAGTTGTTTAGTCTATATATGTATATATATATATATATATATATATATATATATATATATATATATATATATATATATATATATATATATATATATATATATATATATATATATATATATATATATATTTTTTTTTTTTTTTTTTTTTTTTTATGGCCATGTATGATGTCTTAAAGGGCGAAATTCCTTGTATGGCACTTCCTCCAGATGTGCTCAACGAGCTTTGTTCGGTTAAAGGGAGCCGTCGGCAGCTCCGTTCAGCTTGTTCAGCTTCCCAGCATTGCAGCATTAAGGAAACAGTGGATGCAGTTTGTGTGTTTGCTCCCGGTCATGAGTGGAAACCGCAGGCGGTTAAATATCATTTTTTTGTTGGCAATCGGTGCGGCGTGTAAGTGCATATATAATGTCAACAAAACGAATGTGTAGTAAATCAAAATTTATCTAGGGATAATGCCATGATGTATTGTGTGTGTGTGTCTGTGTGCTTGAGACTCACTGCTCCACTGTATGCCTCCATGAGCTCGGCTCTTTTCGGAAAGAATTGGTTCAGCGTATCTGTCTTTTATAAATAAAACTAAAGACTCTTCTAAGATATGAATGATGCAATACTACTCATACTCAAGATTAACATGAGATTTGCAGAAACTGTGGGTGTTAACCCTTTAACTTTTTAAAGTTTACCAATACTTTTTTTTAATTGGATGTGATTCATAGTACATAGTACACTAATATAAAGAGGAATTTCACTCATTTCTACCTGCAAGGTAGGAATAGAAGATCTAGGAGCACCACAACAGATGCCTGTGACTGAATTATATAAACTTTCTACAGCAAAGTTTTAAATGCAGACCCAAATGCTATACATCCATCATTTATAGTTGACCTAATTAATACACATACCTTGAGAAGTACCATTTTTTTTCATATAGTATGATTTGGAATACGATGATCCCACCTGACTTGAATAGATCTGTCAAAAAGGGAACTATGAATCCAATTCAACATTTTCCTTCCAATATCTTAACCAGTTTAATTAGTTGAAATTAGACTCCCTCCTTTCCACATCTTATTGTAGACTTTCTTCACAAAAGTGTTAGACTTGGAGTTTTAGACATTTGTCTATTTTTTTCTCCTGATGTAACGCTCCCTGATTTTGATAGTGTTTTGAATGTGTTTTGTGTATGTTATAATAAATAATGTATTTTTGTATGAGTTGTGTGGACTCCAGGAAGACTAGCTGTGCTCTTGGGCATCACTAATGGGAATCCAAATAAATAAGCAAAATAAAAATAAAAAATAAACAAGTCAGAGACTGTCTATGTCACAATGGCAAAGATGGCCACTACGCCTGAGCCCTCAGCCAAGATGATCGCAGAGCCAGAGCCTTCCGCCAAGATGGCCGCCGAGCGTTTAGTTGTCCTACTGCGCCTGCAACGGCAGAGCCTTCAGCCATCCACAGCCGCCAATCCAGAGCCTCTCTGCGTCATATTCGCCATGGCTTTTTCCGTTTGTTATTTTTAATGTATTAGCAAAGACTGCAAACAAACTTCTTTCACATTGTCATTATGGGTTATTTTTTTGTAGAACGTTAAGGAAAATAATGAACTTAATTCATTTTGGAATAAGGCTTTAAACTAACAAAATGTGGAAAAAGCGAAGTGCTGTAAATGCTTTTCAGATGCACTGTATAGCCCTCATGTTATCATTGTATCTTAGCTTTGTACCACTGTTTGGTGAGTTCATGTCCTTGGTCCAGTTTGTTATGCTCAAGTCTTCGTTTTGTATCGGTTCACACTGGGATTTAAATAAACTGCACATGGGTTCACTCCTGCAGTGGATACGTTACAGTTATATTGTAAATAAAACATGTTTTTTCTATTTCTTGTCACAAGTGTAATATGCTAATCCACAAGAAACTGAGCCGTTAACATAAACTAGCCGTTACGCTTTTTTCCATTGGTAAGAGATACAGACCCTCTCATCTCCCTATAATAAGACAATATCTGCTCCAAGACCATGAAAATATGGTTCAGGAGACATCCAAAATGTGTGCTGTTTCCTCCAGGAACGGGGTTGGAAAACACTGCATAGTGTATTCGAGCCTTAAACCATCAACTCTAAGAAAAGGGGCGTTCTAAGAAAATATGAAGATGCAATTACATCGCTTGGCTCTTCATTTGAACCAAAATGTTTGAAGTTTTCATTCACAAACTTTAATTTCTTTTTAAAGATATGTAAGTTGCATACATCAGGTAGAAAATACAATGTACAGTTTAAAAATAATGCTTGATAAATTAACCATTTATTTGATCTAACTACATAAAGATTGAATCATTTTATGATCTGGTTACAGGAAAATACTTTCTTTAAAATCTAAGCGTTACAATATGTTTCTATGGTCAATCAATGTATTCTTTACATCTACTCTTCATTTCAAGTGACCTTTGCTTTTCAATCAACAGATATGATTATATATTAGATATTACATCACAGAAATTCAGTAATTTGTTTTATTATGATTGGGTTCGTTAGAAAGGATTAGTTAAGGAGACATAATCAGTCAGTGATTTTAAATTATATTTGTTTCGATTTTCTTTCATAGTGATCATAAGAAAGAGATGCTAGTTCAGAGAACTAAACGCCACTTCTGTTGGTTTTGTATCTACATCCCTGTACAGTCCACCCATCAGGAAGCCAGTTTACTCAGTAGTGACACACACAGGCTGGGAATAGGCGCTTTGGATCCTGTCGTTTTTGGCAGACACGATGATACAGTAACGCGTTGCAGGTTTTAGGTCAGTAACTGTAGCGATCTCAGTCGTGTACAGGAACAGGACCCCATTTGCAGGCAGAGATAGGGTGTCCTCGGTTAGGATCAGAGTGTAGGAATCCACCCCTGCCACCCGAGACCACTCGACCTGCAGGGACTGTCCTGTCACGTGGACAACCTTCACCTCAGGGACAGACAGCTGCTCTGTAGAGGCAACAGCATTGATTAAATATTTGACCTCAGTTTAATAATGCTATAAAAACATGTCCGGGGAATATTAATATTATATATATATATATATATATATATATATATATATATATATATATAAATATATATATATATATATATATATATATATATATATATATGGAAGAAGATTCATCTAGAAATGAGTCATAGCTCCATTTATACATAATTATATGTAAGTATTACTATTCTATAAATATATTTATAAAGACATATAGTGCATTATTAAAACATTTTTACATTTATTTATTTTTTATAATTATTATAAGTCATGCATTTGCTTTTTCAATGCACATGCTCATAATGCCTTGCTATAATGTTATTATATTATAGTTACAATGACTTTCAGATTTATTTCTGTCAAATAAGTGAATATATTGTTATTAAAATGGGCCGAATTCAAAACGGTTAGGAATCAGCGTATTGATTCATGATTCGGATCGCGTGTCAAACTGTAACTATAACTGTTCTTATAATGCAGTATAGGTCTTAATGACTTTATAAGTATATTTATAGAATAGTAGTACTTACTTACTTATAGATAAGTACAAATGGGCTAAATAATATATGTGCAACATATAGAATGTTTAAAGTATTTTATATCTATATATTTGGTTACACTTTATTTTAAAGTGTCCTTGTTACAGTGTAATTATATATTTAAGTAATGAGTAATATTAATCAACTACATGTAGGAACAGAGTTTCATTTAGGGTTAGTTTCATGGAATTATGCATAATTTACTGTTTTATTACTACAATATAAAATGTACAACAAAGTAGCCTACATGTAAGTGTTGCCGTGAATAATATTTTTGTATATATTGCTCTGTGTGTAATTGGGGTGTAAGCTGTGAACGTGTCTGTAGTTCATCTCACCAGGAGTCAGTTCTGCATTCATCCTCGCATATTTCAGATTTCTCTTCCGGCGGTTCACGGTTTGGCCTGTAAAAGATTTGTGTAAATATTTCATTTCATTTTGCACATGCAATAAATTAAGATGCACCTGCCAAATATGCACTTACTTAAAGTAATATGTATGGTTTATATATCAGTTAAGGTCAACTTCCACAGAAAATACACTGTTAAAAAAATCCTATTTTTTACAGTATTTTTTTGTATTTTTAATTTTTGTTTAAAACTATGTAAAATTACAAACAATATCTGTAAATTAATAACTTGACTTATTTTAAGGATTATATATTATTTGCTGTATCATTATTTGCTGTAATTTTAAAGTAAATCTTATTAGTTTTATATATTTTCCCTGTAAAAAAAAAACACACTGAGAAAAGTTATTTTACAAATTTTACTTGTTTAATTTGATATATTTTACTTTAATTGTATGGTTTTCTCCCCGAGTAATTAACATTTTTCTCTGTTCATTAAAAAAGAATTATACTGGTCTGTCTGAATACTCAATTTGCACATGGATATAATCTGCGTTTTATATGTGTGTGTTAACTGTGTTATATCGGTGCTGCTTTAGTCTCACAGTATGTGATAATTAAATTTGAAAAGGCTATGCTTTGAATAATTAAACAAGAGCACTGCATGTTTCACAGTAGATATGCAGTGCTATTACGTTTTATAAATGCTTGCTCTTTTTTTAGATGAATTAGGGGGTGAATTAATCACCAACAAGCCCATATTTATGCCAGGGATCGCCTTGATCTACTGCTGATGAACAATATTCGTTTATGGTGTTTAATATCATGGAGTGGTAGCCTTCCTGTAAAGTTGCATTTTAGCCAGGAACAATTTGATCATAGTAGCTTCTTATAATGCCTATAATAATGTAAAGTTATAAGCGCAGCGCTGCTTTGTTTATGTAACCCTCTATAATTCTTCTGCTTCACAAGCACCACCTACTGCACAAAGTGAATTTGCATATTGACGCAGCATATGCACAGTGTTTATTTAAGGTACACTATGCAACTTTCCGTCCACTGGAGGGCGCCTATTCAAAACAAAAGTGTAGTTTGATGACGCCAAGTGTGAGCGCAGCATCTTGGGACATGTGGTCTTCACCTCACAGCCGTGGAAAATAGGACTCAGGCAGAAATCATGTTCATTGATGCGGTTATTAATGTTACTGTAGTGTGAAGCAGAGCAGGACCGAGTGTTGAGGAGCTGAGCACGACCGCTGGAGCGATTGTTATACAAACACACGGCTCGCGAGTACCGGGACTTTTATTATGACGGGCCACAGTCGCCGGGCGCCTGTACTATTTCCGCTTTTCTGGTCATGAGGTAAAGCAGCTCTGTTTTATCATATTAGATACATTTAAGTGTTTAAAATGATGCTATGACGTTACTCTGTGCGTTCGCTCGGGCGCTGCTGTGACATGTTCACATTGCTGAGAGAAAGCGTTTCTGCAGAATAAAACCGAGGGTAGCGCAGATATGACGCGATTGACAGGCGACTCGCTCAAACGCTATGCTGACACTTCCTGGTCCTTGGTTAAAATAGCAATTTTCTCAAAATTTACAAATAGTTGGAAACAGTTGGGATATTGTAAGTACTCAACTGAACAAAATATACAACACTGGCCTTGTGGTTTTGGATATTTTACTGCAAAAATACTACATAGTGCACCTTTAACTGGTGTACCAACAAAATAATTTTTGAATATAGGTAGACGAATTAATACAGTTATACAGTTATTAGAGAGAGAGAGAGAGAGAGAGAGAGAGAGAGAGAGAGAGCGAGAGAGAGAGAGAGAGAGAGAGAGAGAGAGAGAGAGAGAGAGAGAGAGAGAGAGAGAGAGAGAGAGAGAGAGAGAGAGAGAGAGAGAGAGAGAGAGGAGCGATAACAGGACCGACTGACTATCAGCTTGCTCCAGCACTTTTGGCTGTAAGAAACTCCTGTCAGGATTTATAGAGGCACAGAGTGATCAATTAGGACTGAAAATGTGTGGACAGGGTTATTTTTGAGGCTGACCCTTTTGGATATGCATTTGTAGGAGGTTCGCTTTCAAAAGCAAAATTTATTGGAGGAGAGTATTAAAATGAACCACGTAAGAAGATTTATGAAATATGCTCTAGTAAATGTACTGGTGTTTGCGCCATGTCGGGTGCTTCTTTACCTCCATGACATACATTAAGTCTTTATTTATATAGCGCTTTTCCAATTGTCCAATTGTTTCAAAGCAGCTTCTCAGTGTTAACAGGAAAATAATGCAACAGAATATTAGCTAATTTCAATGATCATATAGTGTCAATGCGAGCAGATCGGTAATATAATTGAAATTTTAAGTGTCCCCAACTGAGCAAGCCAAAAGCCAAACTCCTTCAGGGCCCGAATGGAGAAAAAAAAACTTGGGAGAAACCAGGCTCAGTCAGGGGTGCCAGTTCTCCTCTGGCTGACGAACAGACCATGTAAGATTATGATTCTGGCAACTTTTCAGGTCAGAAGTCATATTAGATATAGAATCTTGTCTCCAATCTTTCAAATATCTTTTATCGGTTTACCTATAAAAATAGTTCAAAGCACAGCTAGCCATGGATTATCCCTTACATAAATAAATACATTGTCAGTGCATCTACATTATGTAATACTGTTAGGGGGTTCTTGTATGAAGTTAACCAAATTATTGAATTTAAATGATCAAATTATTAAATTTAAATTGCACAAAAGCACAAAAAGTATGATTATGTCTGGACTTAGTTATGAACCACATGTCCTTCTTTCTTCTTACCAGTAACTCTAGAGGCAAGGCTCTCTCCAGCAATGTTCCAGGCGGTCACAGCAACATTAGAGGCCAGAAGGCCAGGAGACCTGACAGCTGAGGCTTGAGGTGGCACAGACAAGCTCCCGCCCGCCAGAGTGCAGCTGGTAAACCCTGTATCCCGTGGTAAGAACTGATGACTCCCAGGCCACTGTGGCGGAGGAGTTATCACCCGTGAATATGATGTTCATCGGCGGACAGGGCACTGAAGGAGGAAACTGTGTTTATAAGAGAACGTTCTCTACAAGAAGTTATCTGGAAATGCTGAATGTTCTTTGACAGTGAAGGTCTTTTTTTATATTTAGCATATCTAGACACTGTATCATTCTTCTGAAATGCGTCTGCCTTAAGATTTTAGATGTGTTTAAACTTTTTTTCAAAAAATGTAGAAAAAAATTTGACTTGTCGTCTGGTACCTGTGACATTTGTAATCGTCTGAGATGGTTTGCTGATCCCGGCTGGGTTTGTGCAAGGACTGTCACATTGTAAGGGGTGCCACAGGGCACAGGTAATTCAAAGTAGCTGCTGTTTGTCCACATAGGATGACACGTTCATGTTGGACTGTGGTTGTCTTGTATATGGCCGGTACTTGCACCAGGTGTGTGATTTCAGAACAGTCTACAAAACTCCAGTAGACCCTGAATTAGAGTGTCACTGCCCATCAGATGGTTCTCACCCTCACGGAGCCAGGAGACACGGGACTGGAGGGGAGTTTCAACAGAGGGTCAGTTCATAACAGGTGTTGTTATTGTTAACTAAAAGTAAAAATATAAAATGATAATTTTAGCTCTGATTTCACAAAGCGGACTGTTGAGTCTGCTTTATGAAACTTCTGAGCTTTATGAATCACTGTAAAATGGTTTCTATCCCAAACAGAACAAGATTACTGGTATTTGTCTCACCCCATTGGTAGATAATTTTACTTGTTTTAACCAAAGGCACTTTTTGTTTTAGTTTTTTCTCCAGAACTGTCATTTTACTTATCTAGCAAAAGCCTATTGATTTAAGAATTTTTAGATATTTGAACTGGTAACAAGACAAAAATAAAAAAAATAAAAGACATACAAAATTAAGAAAAGCATTTTTTGCTGTATTTTTACTTGAACCTGAAGACTCGAAACGCTTGGGACTGCACACATTGCTTATAGGGCTGTCATGGCCCAGATCAGACACTGATGACGAAACTAACGACTCAAACCCGAAGACAGAAGAGCTGTAACGTTACTAATCTTTCCAGGGAACAGACGTGACTAAATGTGAAGTGACAAAAGACTGAGTGACTCAGATTCGGAGGTGTGGTTAACAGAATGCATGGCCTGAAGACCCAGCTGAGCAATTAATGAATCATTTCTTAAAGTTGGGCCTTGGCTGCATTAGCTTGAATATGACGAGGTCAGGCTAATTTGGATATGAACATTAGGTTTTTAAGGAGGGGGAAAAGCACACCACTTTAAAAGAAATAAGCGGCATGCGGCACATTGATAACGCTTATTTTGATTTTCACATTTTCATAATCGCAGGAAGCCAAAATTTGAAACCGAAACTCAACAAACATAAAAGACACCTGATAGAGACACAAGATATCATTTGGCCAGTCAGCACAGCCATCTAATAGGCAGTCATTGCTGTGTTTTAACATTATTACAAGGACATAAAAGATCACAATCTATACGATTCTCTTGGAAAGTAGATCATGGATGTCTTATAAAATGGTCAGATCGCCCACCCCAGATCGTTAGACACGTCTGGTTGTATACCTGCTCCTCTCTCGATTGGCACAGTGATGGAGCTGTTACAGGTTCCATCTGAAGCCTGTGCAGTGAAGTTGTACAATGACCCACAAGTCAGTCCACCAATGCTGCATGAAGTGCCTGTGGTGTCGCAGTGAAGTGTGCTCCCATCCATGGTTTGAGCCCATGTGGAGTACTTCAGCGAACCTTGGCTCTCTACCCACGAGAGTGTGGCAGTCCTGGTGTCACACTGCACTTCTACACTCATGTTCTGTGGCTCACAGGGAACTATGTAGACCAGAAGGAATACAGCATGTCAGAGATTTCATGCCAAAATTGAATGCTTTTCATTTAAAGCCAACGAGTGGACTCACCAGTACGGAAGGTGACCTGCTGGCTAGCCAAGCTGGTGCAATTTCCAGCCGAAGCAGTTAAGCTAACGTCATAAATCTGTCCACAGTGCAAGTGATCCAGGGTGCAGTTGTTCGTTGTGCTTTTGCAGGTTTGCACATCTCCGTCTCTACCGCTGGCCGTGAGCTCGTAAGACTCGGCCACCAGAGAGGGCGACCACGATGCCATCATGCCGTTTGAGTCACACACTGGATTCATTGTTACATTCTGAGGAACACACGGTGCTGTAAGAGAATTAAATAGAGAGGAAGTGGGTGTGAATTATGCAGATTTAACGTAGCTCTCAAATCTCACACATACGCAGTGTGTCTTCATGCCACAAGTTGAACACGGTACCTGTGTTCATCTTAACAGGAGGACTCCGCAAGCTGCTGCATTTGTCGGAGGACGCAGAGATTATAATGGCGTACTGCATTCCACACTTCACTCCAATGAGGTCACAGGACGTGCTTGTGCTGTTGCAAATCAAAATGCTTTGGTCTTGACCTTCAGCTGTGGCCACATAGAAGGAGGATCCTTCATTCACCTCCCAGCTAACTGTTATATGGCTGCTGTAACAGTCCGTATGTGCAGTGATGGAGGTGAGGGCGCATGGAGCTGCAGACAGAAAGGACAGAGATCACTGACTGACAGACAGACAGATAATACAAAATTGAACAGTTGGTGGATGTAGCTAGAAAGCTCTTGGAGTTTACAGACTAGAATGTTTGAGAAGTTTGCACCTGTCTGAATCTGGAAGGCGTTGCCGGGTGCGCTGCTGCAGAATGAATTTACAGCAGTGATGTGGAAAGTGTACGTGGCTCCACACAGCAGGTCGGGAACATTGCAGTGCAGATCTGTAGCTGAGCAGCTGGAGTTAGCGCCGCCTTTTTCCTCCGCCAGTACAGAGTAAGATTCTGCGCCCATTGCTTCTAACCATGTCACCCAGGCTGAGTTGGAAACGCAGTCTAGGATTCCTACCTCTCCTTGCGGAACACAAGGAGCTAAAACAGCCAAATACAATCCGTTAGCTTAAAGCTAGGATCAGCATTTCCAGAAATCATTGGCAGTAAAAAAGTCTGCCTGTGACAAAACAGTACATATGGTACAATACATACGGAGCACCTTTAGGGACAAGGTGGTGGAAAAAGATATTACATTATAAAAGATATGGAAAATGCATTGACATACTGTATCTTTTTTTACACCACCACGTGTCATTAACATAATTTTCATCACACAGTTAGATGGAGTCGGGAGTTTAACACACTGAGCATCTACAGCACCTGTAACCCTGATGGGAGGAATTATCCATTCTCTAACTCTTTAACCTGATTGTGCTTCTCTGTTTGTGATCAGGCGTTTTAAGCCATTACACTTTGGCAAAGTTTTCAGTAATACAGTATTCTAATTAGTTCAAACAGTTTAAAACAGCGCTAATGTAAAGGCCAAGCTGATCACATCAGACCTATCTGAGAGAATAGAGACTCACGTGACCATGCAACTGTAGCTTCATGAGAGTCTGCAAATTAGTGCCTATGAATGTTAATTTCTCCATTGTTAATGATTTATCTCATCCACCCGCAGTTATTTCATAAGGTTATTTTTTAACATGGGGCTCAATTTTTTGCAAAATATTTTCTTATTATTTAGCCTGCCTGACCTGTGGATTATCTGCTGTGTCCATGGATATAACCGTGCATCATTAATATCTGCATCCTATCCTCTGTGGTTTATGTGTCATTGTGAAAGTTACCTGAAGTAACATTGACAGCAGTGCTGGGCTGGCTCTCACAGCCACCCCTGACGGATGTCGCAGTGATAGAATATGAATGACCACATGACAAGCCAGTGATCGAACAGCTGGTTCTATCAGAATCGCATGACAGGACAGCTCCTCCACTGGTCGCTGCTCTCACATGGAAAGATTCTGCATCTGGATTGGCTGCCCATGTGACAGTCATGAAGCCAGCAGAGCAGTTTACCTGCACATCAATGGCTTGAGGAGGACAGGGGGCTAAAAAAGAAAGGCACTTTTCATACAACTGTTCTCAATGTTGGCTGCCAGGATGCATTGCTACATGGATGTTACTCTGGGGTTGCTAAAGTGGTCTGAAGTGGCTGCTTTGAAAGTTCCACAATGTTTACAATAGGAGTTTCAAACCCTGGAGAGGGACCTTGCTGCAGAATTCAGGACACACCTGCCTGTAATGTCCAAGTAACCCCAAACACAATTATTAGCATGTTCAGGTGTGTTTGACTGAGATTGGTGCTAAACTCTGCAGGATTGAAGCTCGCAACTAGGCCCTCTTCAAAAGGCCTTCTTATAAAATACACACACAAACAAACACGCACACACACACACACATTCAACATAAAGTGTGTATTTTAACAGTCTGCGTGTGCGACTTACCGGTAATAACTTGTGTGAACAAACTCTCTTTGCTACTGCATGCAGGGTTCATGGACAGCACAGACACATTATATGTCTGTCCGCAGAGCAGATGCTCCAGGTTACAATGAGTCACGCTGCTGTTGCAGTAGGCCATATGGGTGCCATCTACAGTGATGCCCTCAGCCTTGTAGGACAGTGCCCCACTGGCACTTTGCCACGTCACAGCCGCAGAGTTAGACAGGCAAACCAGAGATGCTTGCACATTAGAAGGTGTACATGGAACTGAGGAAGAGGAGGAAGATGAGGCATTCATGAAGACAGGCATCTGACATCAGCTGATAACATCAGAAAAGCGAGGCTGTGTTCGAATTCGCCCCCCTATATCCTTAAATAGGGCACTATTTGAAGGGACTATAATTTGACGTGGTGTCCAAAACCATAGTTGACATTATCGAGTACACTCATTCAATCCCACAATGCACTGCAATAACTAAGTGTACAACCGATGTACACTCAATTGCTAAAGAAGACCATAATGCACTGTGAGGGTCGTGCCAGATGAAAGCCCACCTCTGACCAGACATTCAATCATCCCCAAATCCATTTTCCAAACTGCTTTTCCAATGTGGGTACAGCGTAGTATCATAAAGGTATAAATTATTTTTTAAATGGTTTAATTAAGGTTTATACATGCTAGTTTCTATGAGTTTAAGATCGGCCAGTTTGCTAAGTTTCAAAGGATGATTTAATGGCAAACAACCTATGCAAAAGTGCCAGCCCTTCCGGTGCACTCACTTTTTCATTTACTCCATCAAGTAGACTATATTAGTGGAGTAATGTAAGGAATAGTAAATGAAGATATAGGGGTGATTTCGAAAACAACCCTAGTGTCTGTGATCTGATAGTTGCCCCTGAATAGCCATTGAACAGCAGTGCAGGAAACATGGTCATATACTTCATTCCCATTTGTGTGATTGCATCTTGATGAAATAGTAGTGTAAAATGGGGAAATTCCTAACCTGATTGTAATGTTGAATAGGCATTTTGGCTGTCACAGTGGCTGTCCTGGGCAATGATTGTTAAGTTGTAGGTTTGGCCACATTGCAGGCTGTCTAATTTGCAGCTGGAGGAGGGACTGCTACAATGTGTTTGGTGCCCGTCTGGACTGGATGCATAGACCAGGTAGGAGGCAACATGCTCTCCTTGTTCCCATGACACTTCACCCGTGTGGCTGCCACACTCCATTTGAGTGGCGATTCCCTGTGGCTTACATGGAACTGTTCAATTGCAAAGAAGAAGATGATAAATTTAATGATAGGAGCGTACAAGAAACATTTAGTTCTAAATAACTGCAAATTTTGTGTGTACAGTCGTCTTACCTGTGTCTAGGTCTACGCTATGACTCTGTGCGCTGGTACATGTGTGGTCGGAGGCAGTCACGCTGAAGCTGTATGTGAGTCCACACAGTAGATTAGTGAACTCGCATGTGGTGCTGGTGCTGTTGCATGATGACGCAAAGCCCCCGCTACCCTGAGCAACAGCAGTGTAAGAGAAAGCTCCTTGGCTAGGCTTCCAGGACACATCCACCACACCAGATTGACAGCTTAGGTTTGCCTGAATCTGGTTAGGAATACATGGCACTGGAGACGAAATGAGAATTGAAATTGGGGTCAATATCATAAGGAAAAAGTTCAACTGCATTGTGTGCTTTATTAGAGATCGTTTACCTGAATGCAGTGTTGTGATCGCACTCTTGGACACATTACAGAGGTGGCCAATGGCAAGCACACTGATGTTGTAAATGGAACCACAAACAAGGTTAGGCACAACACAGGAAGTATTTGTGGTGTCGCATCCTGTCATCTGGCCACCCGTGCTAATGGCATGAACCTCATAGGATTCTGCCCCCGTACCGGAATTCCACTTCACATGGGCAGAGTTTGAAGAGCAGAGCAAATCTGTCTCCACTTGCTGAGGTGGACAGGGTACTGTTGAGAGAGAGAGAGAGAGAGAGAGAGAGAGAGAGAGAGAGAGAGAGAGAGAGAGAGAGAGAGAGAGAGAGAGAGAGAGAGAGAGAGAGAGAGAGAGAGAGAGAGAATATTTGACTGCGTTCAGTCTTGCTCTGCAGTAAATCTCTGAGCCATTTTAAGTTTTGCTGAGGATTCTTCCTATTCTTTTGTTTTCTGCCTGCGGTGACTATGAGTGAAATGTCACTTCATCGTTGTGTCAGATATTGCCACCTTGTGGAATAAAGGTGAATTACACCTATTCAAAGATACCATTATTGCTGTGCAGAAATTTTTTTACTTGCACTGTTACACACCTCGGGTCATTAGTTACCCTATACAATTTTTACAAAACAATTATGGAAAAACCGGCATTCTTACATAATATATAGATTTTTTTTGTTCTTGGTATATTGTTTATAATTCATTTATTGAGGCATACTAAGAAGGTTGATGTCTAACTTTAAAAAAATAAATGAGGAGTAGGGTTGTAAATGACGTCATGGGTTACTAAATACCCGAGGTAAATGTTTAAGGGATAAAATACATTTTTAAATTAATTAAAAAATTATTAAATAAAGTTTGGTGTCCTGTTAATTATACTAGTAGTCAATCATATGGACATCCCTGAGAATGACTCAAAAATGATTACTACTTTGTTACATGTATGTGTTACATTCTGATTCATTTCGTCTATCATACCAGATGCAACTGCCATGGGTGTGCCAGGCTGGCTGTGGCAATGTCCATCATATGATACCATGGTAACATTGTATGTTTGTCCACAAGCTAGTCCCTTCAGTTCACAGTTAGTGGAGCTGCTGGAGCAGGTGGAGGTCAGCCCTCCAGGTGTCTTGGCATTAGCAGTGTAGGAAATAGACCCATTGATAGGAGTCCACTGCACCATTACGGAGTCAGTGTAGCAGTCCAGGTGTGTATCATTAATTATTGGAGCACAGGGAACTACAGGAAACAAAATATAACATTACACATAAGAGAGAAATAATATAATATTTACAAAATCAAAAGACAGAATGGATTTCTTTCAGTTAGAACAACATAACCAAAACTAGATAAACATAACTGTACCTGTAGGGAAGTGTTCTGTCTGACTGGGCAAACTGGAGCATTCATCTCCAACAGCTATCACCTGAATAGTGTAATTCTCTCCACAGATGAGATCATTAAGACTGCAATGTGTAACGGGCCCGGCACTATTACAGGATATAAAATTGAATGTACTGCTCCAAGCATAAGCAGTGTAGTACAACGCCCCCATGCTTGCGTTCCAAGACACATGTGCCTCAGCAGTGGCACAGTCCAGCACCACAGAAACACCTGTAGGAACACAGGGCACTGCAAAAGAGAGAGAGAGTCAGCCTTGTTCAACAAAGCCATAAGCATATGAAAAATCCTTTTTTGTTGACAGCACAACATGGAGCACAACTGAAAAGCATATTAAAGGTCCACTGAAGGGGGTTTGATAAGTAGATTAAAGTTCCTTAATAACATGTAGCATTATTTAACATGTTGCCATATTGAACAGCTCCGTCCCCTTTTAAAAATAGTCAATAGTGTTTAATTTATACCCAAGCTTGGCCAGCGCAGTTGAGCCTGATAAAGCCGCAGTTTCCTCATAATCTCTAACAGTTTCTCCTCCATATCGCTTTAAAATACAGCATTCTGTGCAGAATTTAAATGGGTCAAATGGGAAAGTTCCACATGGTGACCACTGCTGGATTTTGCAGACACCTGGTACATCTAAACATTTGCACTTGCTTCCCAGGTGAAACAGACGATAAAGGACCAGTTTATGAGGGATGCATGGAGCTATACACAAAACAGGCAATTTTGATTAGCCATTGATCCCGGATTCAACCATAGTATCATTACCAGGTTCAATACGGGGATCAAGACACGGGACAGCTCTGAAAGTGTGCATGAACAAAATCACGCAATGCCAGAACAGTTTCCATATCTACGTTTCTTTTTACAGAAATGATCCGGAATCTCTGTGTGAAAGAGGCTCTAGAGTAATTTCTCATGCTGAGGTTAGTGTATTTGTGTCTAATATTTATGTTGAGGCTGGTTTGCGTGCATTACCTGTGTTAATAGCGCTCAGTGCACTGGGTGTTGAGTTACATTGGCGACTGGAGGCAATCACGCTAACATTGTATGTTTCGCCGCAGGACAGCTTGGGCATGCCGCAGCTCGCTGACCAGGACATGCATGTTCCTAAAGGTCCATCTGGACCCTGCACTGTTGCTGTGTAGTATTCTGCACCATCAGCAGGCTCCCAGGATACCGTTGCAATATTGGAGATGCAGTCATTAAAGCCAACGATGGCTGTGGGAGTGCAGGGCTCTGGAAAAAGAAGTGTAAACAAGTGTAACATCGTTATGCCAATAGCCAAGAATGTTGTCCTTTTGAAAGGAAAAAAAATGCATACTTTGTTTGGCACCGTGCTTTTGGGTGTATGTAAGAAGGTCCTAACCTGACTGCAGTACTGAAGCATTGCTGGGGGGGCTCCTACATACTTGTCCCACAACTTGCACAGTGAGATAGTACGGCTGACCACAGTGGAACTCCGAGAACTGCGCACTTGTGTCATTGGTGGAGAGTTCAATACGGTGACCACTGATAGATTCTGCAGACACCAGGTACATCTGAGCATTTTCACTTGCTTCCCAGGTGAGGGAACCCACTTTCATGTCACAGATGAAAGAGGACACCAGTTTCTGAGGGATGCATGGAGCTGCAAACAATACAAGCAATCTCGATTAGCCGAATTTTGTCCTTCATATAATTATACCTTTAATTTTTATCAGCAACTCACCCATGTTGATGATCGTGCTTTTACTGGGATTGCTGCTGCAGAGTTGTGTGTTGGCAACGACCTGGACAACATAAATTTCCCCACAATGCAGATCCTCCCAGATACAGAAAGTTGTGTTGGTTATGCAAATGTGCGTGTGGCCATCCTGTCCTTCGGCAATGGCGGTGTAAATATCTGCTCCATCACTGCCAGCCCAGCTTACAGCGCCCAGGTTAACCTCACACTCTGCAAAGGTCTCAATGTGGTATGGCACACATGGGGCTATAATTTAAATAAAGAGCAGTGATTGATACACAATCTAATGACATAGCTTAAATGTGGTATAAATGTCAGATGACACTTTTATGACAGCCTTTATGAGTGTTGGGTCATACCAGTCGTGAAATGGGCAGGGGCGCTTGGTATACTGTCACAGACATCATTTTCCCCCACTGTTGTGAAGGTGTAAGTCTGTCCGCAGAGAAGCTCCACTGTTAGCATCGTTTCAGATGTCTGAAACGAGTCGGCATATCTTAGGTTGCTTGTGATAAGCACCGTGTAACTCAATGCACCTCTGCTGTGATTCCAGTTCAAGAGAACTGTGTTGTTATCACATGATCCTGAAACTGTCACTTGGGTTGGCTGACAAGGTTCTGAAGGAACAGACAATACAAAGGTTTTAATGTGATGTAAAAAAAATCATTAAAATTTGCCATCAAATAAACAACAACCAATTTTTTTCTCTCCCACTTTCCACTGCTTTGCCCTCTTCCTCTCTTGCTACTCTCTTTCTTTTTGAAGACACAATCAGTTGACCAGATTTCAAACTAATCTGAAATGTATCACAAGCTCTCTTTACACCTAGTATTAAGATGTGTTTTGGTTGATCAGATCACAAGTAGACGAGGGTTTTAATCCATCTCATTTGGCCACTTTCAACCACTTCTGTCTTGATTTCTTCAAGGGCAGGGTCTATCATCTGTCTTTTGTTTCCGTTCAATAGCTCTAAACGTTAGGAATGGTGAGAGATTATTGTGCTTGGTACATTTTTTTGTCTTCAAACCAAATTAACCATTAGGTCAGTCGGTGGAGAGTAGACGGTCTTTTGCAGCTGTACGAACACATTCTACCACAAGAGCATCTACACTATGGATAAACAGCAATCCATTCACATGGTTTTTCAACTACTTCTGGAAGTGGTTGAAAGTGGACATCTTAATACCGGGAGTAAACAGGGTCATAATGCTTGTCTAAGAAACATGACAAGTTTCTGCAGTGTGCTAGGCTGTAGTGAGGGGATAGGCAACGTCAGTCCTGGAGTGCTGCTGTCCTGCAGAGTTTAGCGCCATTGCTAATCAAACACACCTGAACAAGCAAATTAATGTCTTCAGGACTACTAATCCCTGTGATTGTGGTAAATCCTATTAGATCATTACAAATCACACAGTATGACATGGATATAATGAACTTGGCTACGACATGTATGTATACTGTACGATGATGATGATGATAGCTATTTAATCATAGGCTATGAAGCAAGTTAGTATAGAAGAATAAAACATAATCTGCTTGTACTTGTAGTGAACAAATAGAGCAAGATGAATCGCAGTTTGGCAATTGTGGTTTTAAGGAGCACTGAAAAAAGAGGAGGAAACAATATATGGACGCGTTATATGGTCATGGCTAGGGAAAAGAGGCGAACTTGGCATGCCAATTTTGCATATGGCATTAAGTAGTTTTAAGTTTTAGCGCCAGGTCGTGCTGATCAATACACCATTTCATGTTGCATTTTTATTGGCTAGTCAGTAGACGCAGGTCATAGCAGCAAACACACTGTGAGGTGATCATGCTAAATTTATGACAATGTCAGAAAATTAATCGCAGGTTATCTTTGATCCTAAGACCGTGACAACAGCTGTATTTTTTTAACCTCTCTCACTGTATGATGAAGGACCACCATTTAGGAGCCACAACCACAGAAAATGCCACGATTCCTCATCTTTAATTTGGGACAACCCAAAATTGTACAAATGTGTACCAGGCATAAGGCTACAGCCAGGTGAGTTTTGTTTTCAGGGTTAGAGCAAAACTCTATTCCTGCTGTAGTGTGAGATCAATCACCGATCCAGACATGTTGGATTCCTCTATATCAGGGGTAGCCAATCCTTTGTCTTGTGTAGTCAGCAGGGGCATGGGACTGGGGGGATAAAGGGTAATGAGTAACCAGGGCCCGAGGCAGGGAAGTCCGTTTTCTATACATACAAATACATGGTACGGGGGCCCAGCAAGATGGTTTGTACCCAGGGCCCAAAATTTGGTGCTACGCCACTGCTAGTCAGACCATCAGACTGATGGAAGCATTCTGGAATCTATCACAGCTTTCATTTGTCAAGGACCGCCCATGAGGACTTTTAAATTACATGTAAAACAACCTATACATTATATATTCAAGAATGTTGTTCAAGTTTACAGCAATAGCGTTTTGATTTTGACATCCTTTTGAAAATTCAGCATTTAGTTGATCCTGATAAGTAAACACGACAGACTTTCTTCTTTCATGAGGGGTTTTGGCGACAGCTTTGTAAGGAACTCGGCACACATGTGCCTGGACTTCCTGTAGAATTCAACCAATCAGATGACGACTTGAAGTCCTGAAATGTTTCCAATTTTGTGTGGCCTATGCATCAGACATTTCAGCCAACAGTTAATGGGCGTGACGTCTGAGGCTGAGACTAGCCAATTCTGCTCTGTGAAGGCTAGCTTTCCGCAGACTTCAGTTATTCTACACACCTACCTGTTTTCTGAAATAATCCTGAAAAACTCAATTATCTTATTCAGGTGTGTTTGCTTAGTGCTCTAGTGACCTGTTGGCAATGACCAAAGAAATCCAATCTGGTTTAGATCAAGTTCAGTAGGCTCACTTCTCTTGCTATAAACGTTCTCTGTCAACTCAGGATTGGGTCTTTCAGGGTAATATGAAGGGACCAACAATGCTAGTTTTTTTTAGCATGGAAGCTGGGCATTTTCGTCTCTAAAATGTTTTCACTGTAAACTACTTTAATTTGGTGCAAGATATACAGGTGGATGGGTTTTATTGTATAAGATATGTGTCCCTTTGTGCTTACAACTGATTGGTCCAGTTTAAATTTGCAATCTTCTAACCAGAATAAAACTTTAAAAGTGATCAGTTGACTTATATTAAAAAAAGTGAGGAAACCCGTTGCCTTAAAATTATTAGGTAAATAAATAAGGGTGAAGATGTCAAATCCCCTAGGCTGCATATCAATTTGGCCACTACTATGTAACAGGCGTTTAAACAAAATTACAAACAAAAATTCCAAAACAGAATTTTGAAGGAAATAATGCTCTACCTGTTTGAACATATACAGTTCTGCTGGTTTGACTCTGGCAATTTCTACTGTAGGCGGTGACAGTGAAGGCGTACTCCAATCCACACTTCAACCCACTAAATTCACAGCTGTCATTTGTAGAGTTACAAACTGTAGCCACTTCTCCTGTGCTGAGGTTGGCACTAGCAAGGTAGTATAGCACATCGTCCCTTTGCTCCCAGGTCAGTACGGCTGTTTTAGACTGGCACTGAAAGTCTACGTTCACATGCAAAGGAGCACAGGGGCCTAGAGTTCAAAGGACAAAATTGGTCAATTTGATAGTACAGGTATAACCTTTTTTCATTTTCTACAGTTACATTGGAAGTGTTTCATCCCTTTTGCAAATAAAAATATGGCGACTCACGTGTTTGGAATGTCACTCCCGTGTCCTCTGTAACCTTACATCCATCATTGATTGCTGAGAGACTGACGTTGTAAGTCTGTCCACAGGCTAGCTCAGTCATATTACAGTAATTCTCTTGAGAGCTGCAGGTGGCGATGTAGCCGTTGTTACTGATGGCAGTGATCTCATAGGATGCAGCTCCGCCACTCCAGGCCCAGTTGAACAAGGCTGTTGCATTATCGCAGCTTGCGCTGACAGTGACTGAACTGGAAACTGGTGGACAGGGGGCTAGACACAAAAGAACAGTGGCGAATCACAAGCCTGCTTGTATTTGAAAATATACCAGTAGATTTTTTTTATAATGTATGGTATCTGCTGTATATATACCAGCAGCTGTTAGTAGTCAGCATAGTGCTCTTTAATTTACACATGCAAGCAACAAATTCATATTATTTTATCAAACAATGTGCCATGTCTATTTTTGGTTTTGTTCATGTTTGCTGGCAACTAAGCCTGGCTCTTGCCATGAAAATTGCCATAGAAGCATTTAAAAAGGAAAGAAAGATGCCTGACCTGATGTCAGAAAAACTGTCTCGCTGTCTGTACTGTTGTAAGATCCTCCAATGGCTCGTACATAGGTGTCATAGTAAGTGCCACAGATCAACCCCGTCACACTGCAGCTGGAGCTTGTTGTGTCGCAGGAGAGGCTTTGACCATTACGACCCTCCAGGAAAGCCATGTATGCCACTGCCCCAAAACTCTCTTCCCAAGACACAGTCCCTACATCACTTAAGCAATCCAGATGGGTTTGCACATTCTGGGGTGGGCAGGGTTCTGGTGAAACACACAGTCAGTTGTTGGATGCATGTGGAGAACGCACCACAATCATTGGGATAATGGAAAATTGAATGCACCTGTGTTTAGAGTTGTTGATTCAGATACAGCAGCTCCTTGGCAGACTTTGTTGTTTGCGGTCACGGTGATGTCATATGTCTGACTGCAGGACACATTGTAGAGGACACAGGAGGTGTCACTGGTGGAGCAGGACAGCACTGATCCCTGATCAGTGGTAGCCTGCGCGGTGTATCCGGTAGCACCTTCGCTCCTGTCCCAGGATAGCTGGCCAATAGAGAGGCTGTACTGCACTTCAACATACTGAGGTACACAGGGACCTAAGTTCATAACAAAGAGAAAGAAATGTTGTATCTTGGTGCAAAAAATAGTATAGTGGTGGCAATTGTGGGTGGTTGCCAGGATGTTATGTGTAGTTTACACATGTAATTATGTGTAGGAGGCTGGTAGTGTTGGCAATTTATAGGTAATTGTCTAACAGTTTATGAAGTGTTCTGAGGTAGGTACCATACTGTTGATAGGGCGTTGTAGATGGTTTTAAGGAGAATTGTTAGGGTGATGTGGGTAGTTGTCAGTGTAATTTGTTGTTTACATGTTGTAGGTAGTTGGCAGGATTCAGACAATGTGGTAGTTTTTGGTAGCTTTTCTGCATGTTTTTAGTGTTCTGTGGGGTTACTAGACTGTTCGGTTTGACGGAGTATTAGGAGGTGTTCTGGGTAGATTTGCTCACCTGTCATCAGGTGTCCAGCCATGGTTGCAGTACTGCTGCAGGTCTGTCCTTCTGCTAACACTGTGATGTTGTAGCTCTCTCCACAGGCCAGTTCTGTCAGCTCACAGTTGGTATCGTTGCTTTCACAGCTGCGAGTATGACCAGAGTCACTCACTGCTGTGGCCATGTACTGCAGTGCCCCAGTGCCTGGCTGCCATGACAATTCCGCCGTGCCAGACTGACAGTCTATCATTCCCCGAATGTTACGAGGCCTACAAGGAGCTGAAATACAGACAAATGTCATGGTACATCAACAACACTGTATCAAAAAGCAATTTATATTGGGTGGCCTTAACTTCTATGTACTAACATTTAAAATAATAATTTAATAAAACGCACTTATTGTGTACTTACATGTTTTATGTGTTTTTTTTTTAATTGCCTGCAGGTAATTACATCTATTTAGTTATATTTATAATTACACTGTTAACACTTCCCTTCCACCTAAAGCTACCCTAAAACTTACCCACACCACCACACCTGACCCTAACTTTACCCTTAAACTTACCCACACCACCACACCTGTCCCTAACTTTACCCTTAAACTTACCCACACCACCACACCTGTCTCTAACTTTACCCTTAAACTTACCCACACCACCACACCTGTCCCTAACTTTACCCTTAAACTTACCCACACCACCACACCTGACCCTAACTTTACCCTTAAACTAACCCACACCACCACACCTGACCCTAACTTTACCCTTAAACTTACCCACACCACCTCACCTGTCCCTAACTTTACCCTTAAACTTACCCACACCACCACACCTGACCCTAACTTTACCCTTAAACTAACCCACACCACCACACCTGACCCTAACTTTACCCTTAAACTAACCCACACCACCACACCTGACCCTAACTTTACCCTTAAACTTACCCACACCACCTCACCTGTCCCTAACTTTACCCTTAAACTTACCCACACCACCACACCTGACCCTAACTTTACCCTTAAACTAACCCACACCACCACACCTGACCCTAACTTTACCCTTAAACTAACCCACACCACCACACCTGACCCTAACTTTACCCTTAAACTTACCCACACCACCACACCTGACCCTAACTTTACCCTTAAACTTACCCACACCACCACACCTGACCCTAACTTTACCCTTAAACTAACCCACACCACCACACCTGACCCTAACTTTACCCTTAAACTTACCCACACCACCACACCTGACCCTAACTTTACCCTTAAACTTACCCACACCACCACACCTGTCCCTAACTTTACCCTTAAACTTACCCACACCACCACACCTATCCCTAACTTTACCCTTAAACTTACCCACACCACCACACCTGACCCTAACTATACCCTTAAACTTACCCACACCACCACATCTGACCCTAACTTTACCCTTAAACTTACCCACACCACCACACCTGACCCTAACTTTACCCTTAAACTGACCCACACCACCACACCTGACTCTAACTTTACCCTTAAACTTACCCACACCACCACACCTGTCCCTAACTTTACCCTTAAACTTACCCACACCACCACACCTGTCCCTAACTTCACCATTAAACTGACCCACACCACCACACCTGTCCCTAACTTTACCCTTAAACTTACCCACACCACCACACCTATCCCTAACTTTACCCTTAAACTTACCCACACCACCACACCTGTCCCTAACTTTACCCTTAAACTTACCCATACCACCACACCCGACCCTAACTTTACCCTTAAACTGACCCACACCAACACACCTGTCCCTAACTTTACCCTTAAACTTACCCACACCACCACACCTGTCCACTTTACCCTTAAACTTACCCACACCACCACACATGCCCCTAACTTTACCCTTAAACTTACCCATACCACCACACCCGACCCTAACTTTACCCTTAAACTTACCCATATCACCACACCTGACCCTAACTTTACCCTTAAACTTACCCACACCACCACACCTGTCCCTAACTTTACCCTTAAACTTACCCATACCACCACACCTGGTAACATTAAGTACATGTACTTACTAATTACCAAATTTTAAACCAAATTTAAATGGCTGAAATTCACAGAAGTGTAGTTTTTTTTTTTTTTTTATGCAATACGATACACAAATGTTTGATTGTAAAGTGTGTTGGACCGTTCCTTGACTGACTGTGTTTAATATCCTTAAATTGCAATTCAGTACATTTTACTTTCTGTTGTTCTGATTCAAATTCCAAATAAACATACTCTGGGGAGTGTGACAATTCTGGATTTAAATCCTTACAACTGAAACTTTTAGGGGAATTTGATGTGTGTGTGTGTCTGTGTAAATCTGTTCGCATTGCTTTCTACCTGAATCTACGTCAATGACGGCACTGGGCGGGCTGTCACAGTATCCATCTGATGCTATCACACTGACATGGTAGGTCTCTCCGCAGGGGAGTGTGTTAACTGTACAGGTGGTGTCATTCATGCTCTGACAGTTGGTGTGATGGCCGTAACTGTCCTCAAGCATAGCCGTGTAAGAGTCTGCTCCTGCGCTCTCCTGCCAGAACACGGACAGGCCGTTCCCTTGGCAGATCACATTAGCGGCCACAAAATCCGGCACACAGGGCACTGAACATAAGAGAAGTGACTGTCAGTAAAATTGAGTGATTAAGGAACAAGAAAAGTTGTTTCTGCACCATCTGGTTCATCAGCATTCATGCACATCATGGTAAAAATCACACAAACCTGTCCTGATTGAAGCAGTTTGACTGAGTGGACTGGCGCAGATGCTGTCTTGTGCCATTACTGTGGCAGTGTATGGCACGCCACACATCAACTTTGAAAGATCACATGACTGACCAAACCCGGAGCAGCTGTCAGAGTAAAACCCGTCATCGCTGATTGCCATAACCGTGTAGAGCACACCAACTTCATTGCTCTCCCATGACATGGTGGCTACATTATCACTGCAGCTCGTGTTGGACACCAGGCTCTCCGGAATACAGGGAACTGTGGGTTGAAATACACATCGATGACTGAATAAGCATCCCCAGGGTATATAGTGTTTGTTCCACAGAGAGGAAACAAAATGGAGTTTGCGTAAGTGGAAGGATGTGCCTAGCATGAGGAAAATTATCCCATTTTATTTTCTATTACAGCCATACTTAAATAAGCACAGCGCTATGTAAACCTCATTCATTCCTTCATTCACTCTTTCATTCATTCACTGTTTAGTTTTGCTACACTGTTAGTAAAATTTGGAACACCAATTCAATTTACCAATAAAGACATAATGAACATGCAAATTACCAGTATATAAAAATAAATCATACACATACATCAAACTGATTTAGATTAATATTTTGGTAACACCTTCTATGAACTTAATGCTTAATACAAATTATAGCCCCATTTATACTTATCTATAAGTAAGTATTACTGTTTTATAAATATAGTTATAAAGACTTATAAAGTATTATAAGTATTATATTACATTTGCTTTTTCAATGCACATGCTCGTAGCTCTTTATACACTGATTTTTAAATGACCAAAAATAAATAGTTACAGAGATACTTAGTATACAAGTACCAATTAGTTATCAATTATGTGTTTAATGACTAATGTTTGCATTAGAGGTCATGAATGGCCATTTTGATTTGTTAAAATCTATATCCACTGAGCCATATGCAGTGTGTTGTCTAAAGCAATTTGACATTATACTTTAAAAAATATTGTGGCAGTGTAGTAACGTAGCATTTTGCTAGTATACAACATAAAAGATAAAATAAAATAAAAAACATTTTTTACTGGAATTATTGTTCAGTTACATTTACAAATAAACAACTTAAAAATTATAAGGAACACATCTTCGTGATTTGCTTTAGGAATTATAAAGGGTTAGTAACTGTATTATTACTCACAATAAATATTTATAAGAACACAATACAGCTATTAATAAATACATACAATATATACACTAATTTAACAGAAATAAATCTGAATTACTAAAATACCATTGTAACTATAATATAATAACATTATAGCAATGCATGTTGCATCTTTATAAATACACTCATGGATAGACATGTTTACACCTGGTCTGTAAGAAAAAGCACAATATATTGCAATCATTTAACAGAATTTTCCATATTTATTTTTTACACGGACTTTACCTGTATTTAGAATTTTGAACTTTATTGCGTTCAATGTTAGGGTTAACAGAAATATATCCATAAATTACTGGATAATGTCTAGGTTATAAACTGGCGGTACTTTTTCCATTATTTTCCGGATTAATTTTTTTTTTTACAGTGTACCACTGAATAATTAATACTTATGAGTCATGCATTTGCTTTTCAATGTACATTGTCAAAATCCATTATACACTTATTTATAAGTAATTATACAAATCAGTTAAATGTAACTGTAACTGTTCTTATAATGCAGTATATACGTTATGTTCTTATAATGCACTTTATATACATATTTATAGAATAGTAATACTTACTCATAAATAAGTATAAATGGAGCTATAATTCATTACACAGCATGGACTTCATAGAAATTTCTACCAATATTTGAATACATTTTTTTAAGCAGCATTGGTAACAGGGTTGAATTACCTGACCGCACGATGAGCTCAATGCTCTGTGAGCTGTTGCATATCCGTCCCTCGGCAGTGACCGTCAGGATGTACATCTGGCCGCAGGGAAGGGAAGTGACCTCACAGGAAGTGGAGTTTGCCGTGCAGCAGGTGGTCTCTCCATCTGTACGCTCCAAAGTGGCGGTGTAGCTCAATGCACCAACGCTCTCATCCCACGACACACTCACCGTACCCGTGTCGCACCCCACGGACGTGACCACATTCTGAGGCGGACAGGGGGCTGAAAGGGGAAAAAAAGAGACAGGAAGTGTGAAATTATCTAAGGATGTTACATTTGTACACTGGAAAGCTTCCCGTTTCGCTCTTTCACCTGTTTCAGATTCCATAGTGTTGCTCACGGGGCTGTTGCACTGACTGTTAGAAGCAGCGATGCTGAAGTTGTAGAATCGTCCACATTGTAGCTCTTCAACGGTGCACTGGTTTTCGGTTGAGTTACACTGGTACATGCGCCCATCACTGTCAGTTGCCATGGCGGTGTAGAGCTCCGCCCCTGCTGACTCTTCCCATGTCAGCCAAGCCGAATCAGACAGGCAGTCCATCTCAACGTCCAACATGAGGGGAACGCAAGGAGCTTCATACACAAACGCACATCCCGAAAGTGAAAATTGTGACAGATTAAACATTTGGAAAAATATGATTTTACCAACATCTCCTCCATCCAAATCGCCTAAAGAGGTTATTATAGCCCCTTCCTTGAAATACGACCCATAGGAGCCTTTACTAAAGTTGCGCCCCTATCGACCATATTTTAATACCTGAAATACGACGCATAGGAACGTTTTCTTAAGTTGTGCTCCTATTGACTAGCCTAGAAATGTAGACGCACCCTAGCGGCTGCAAATCTAATCTGCCCGCGAGTATCGTCTAGCAATTCTCAATACCCTTCTGAGCTGTATTCGTCCTAACTCTTGTCGGGCCAATCACATCGTGTATAGAGTCGGTGGGCGGGGCCATAATGAAGACGGCCGAGTTGCGCTTGCGTGCTTCTAGTAAACACAGAAACTGGCGAACGGTGGTCTTTCGAATCAGCTTTGACCGCGACTCTGGAAGACTTGGAGTTAAGCTTTTCTCTGAGAAAAGAACATTTTCTCATTTAGTTTCTGCACTTATTCTTTTCATTCATAACTTTGTTCCGAGAGCTACTCACAAATTGCACTTTAACCAGGGCAGTTTGAAGCGCGCTGTACGCAATCACCAGCCGTTATTAAATAATAATTGTTGGCTTTTAGCACAGGTAGTGAGTGATAGTTTGGTTTCGATTTGAGTCGTTGGCAGACCGTTGCATTGATTAATCTTTGGGATAATTATAAAAGCGTCCACACCTGTTCTCACTCAAGTAGTGATCAGTGTGTATTTAATAAGCGTGTCAGCGCTGTCGCGGCAACGTCAGCGGGAGCGTTCAGCCCTCGTGTTCAGCCGCCTCGTGCGAAGACCGACAAGTGTAAAGACATCTTTTTCGACTCGACCTACGATCGACTCCACCGTAGAACGAACACCGAGAACGCACTTAAGTATTTATTTATTTCTCTATCCTCTTTCTCCTTCTCTCTTTTCTCACAATGTGCTTTCAAAACATACCCACTATTTCTACCCCTCGCTCCACTATCAGACGCAGACGGCAGCGTAACACTGCTAATCTGCGTCCTATTCCTTCCTCTACTAATATCCCTCCCTCCTTTTCTCTGGGTCTATGGAATTGTCAGTCAGCTGTAAACAAAGCTGCTGCCTTCGCCACTCATTCCAATCTGAATATCTTGGCCTTGACTGAGACCTGGATCCGTCCAGAAGACTCAGCAACTCCTGCTGCTCTCTCTAACAATTTTTCCTTCTCACACACCCCTCGCCGCACAGGCAGAGGTGGAGGCACAGGTTTTCTTATCACAAACAATTGGAAATACTCAACCCACACCTCTCTCTGTAATAACATCTAATTTGAATACCATGCTATTACAGTTACAGCTCCTGCTAAAATCCATCTTGTAGTCATTTACCGCCCTCCAGGTCAATTGGGCACCTTTGTTGAGGAACTAGATGTGCTGCTGTCCTCATTCCCTGAGGATGGCAGCCCACTTGTAATCCCTGGTGATTTCAACATCCACCTGGACAAACCGTATGCTACAGATTTTCACTCCCTTCTATCCTCATTCGATCTCAAACTTCTTACTACCGCACACACACAAATCTGGCAACCAACTTGACCTCATCTACATACGCAACTGCACTACAGAAAACACTTTGGTCAAACCCTTACACTTCTCAGATCATTACTTCATCACATTTAATCTACATCTCACTACTCATATGCTTCCACCTCCTCTACCAGTTAGTTTCAGACGAAACCTGCGTTCTCTTTCTCCCTCTCACCTCTCCTCCGTTGTGTCATCCTCTCTTCCGTCACCCACACAATTCTCCTCTATGGATGTCAACACTGCAACAGACACTTTATGTTCCACTTTAACCACTTGTCTAGATACTATCTGCCCTCTGTCTTCTAGGTCAGCTCGCGCTACTCCCTCTAACCCTTGGTTATCTGATGTTCTTCGTGAACACCGGACCAAACTTAGGGCAGCAGAGAGAAAATGGCGCAAATCAAACGAAACATCTGACCTGAGTAAGTACCAATCTCTGCTCATTTCCTTCTCACAGGACGTCCATACAGCTAAATCCTCATATTTCCACAACAAAATCAACAGCACCTCAGACTCACGCACACTTTTCAGAACTTTCACCTCTCTCCTCTGTCCCCCTCCACCACCTCCCACCACCTCTCTTTCTGCAGACGATCTTGCCAATTTTTTCCAAAAACCACACTCATCAGAAGTCAGTTCACACCTCCACACACACACACTTTTGAATCAGCCACATCCACAGCCAAACATCTTCTCTCCTCCTTCTCTACACTCACTGAGGATGAAGTATCTAAGCTTCTCCACTCCAGCCATCCCACTACCTGCCATCTAGATCCCATCCCCTCACATCTCCTACAAGCCATCTCTACTACACTCTTACCAACACTCACACACATCATCAACACATCTCTCTCCACCGGCATCTTCCCCACCACATTCAAGCAGGCTCGGGTAACCCCACTGCTTAAAAAACCCACATTAGACACATCACTTGTAGAGAACTACAGACCTGTTTCTCTCCTACCATTCATTGCGAAAACACTTGAAAGAGTTGTTTTCAACCAGATCTCATCTTTCCTCTCACAGTCTAATCAACTGGACGTAAACCAGTCAGGCTTCAAAAAGGGCCACTCAACTGAGACGGCATTACTGTCAGTTACTGAAGCCCTGCGGCTGGCTAAAGCTGCATCCAAATCATCAGTCCTCATCCTCCTTGATCTGTCTGCTGCCTTTGACACTGTGAATCATCAGATTCTTCTGTCCACCCTCTCATCACTGGGCATCACAGGGACTCCTCTCCACTGGTTTGAGTCCTATCTCACACGGTAGGTCTTTTAAGGTTGCCTGGAGAGGAGAGGTATCCAAAACACATCAACTGACCACGGGGGTTCCTCAGGGCTCAGTGCTTGGACCTCTCCTCTTCTCCATTTACACCACATCATTGGGAGCCATCATTCAGGCACATGGTCTCTCATATCATTGCTATGCTGATGACACACAGCTCTACCTCTCATTTCAACCAGATGATCCCACAGTAGCTGCACGAATCTCAAGCTGTCTGGTGGACATCTCGGCATGGATGAAAAAACATCACCTGCAGCTCAATCTAGCAAAGACTGAGCTGCTTGTTTTCCCTGCTAACCCCACCATACAACACGATTTTACCATCCAGCTAGGTTCATCTCTGATTACTCCTTCGGGGTCGGTCAGAAATCTTGGAGTAATCTTTGATGACCAGCTGTCCTTCAAAGACCACATCTCGAAGACGGCTCGGTCATGCAGGTTTGCATTGCACAATATCAGGAAAATCAGACCGTTCCTTACGGAGCATGCAACACAGCTTCTTGTCCAAGCCCTGGTCATTTCTAGACTTGACTATTGCAATGCGCTTCTGGCTGGACTTCCATCTTGTGCAATCAAACCGCTGCAAATGATCCAGAACGCTGCAGCACGTCTCGTATTCAATGAGCCCAAAAGGGCTCATGTCACACCTCTATTCATCTCTCTGCATTGGCTACCACTCGCTGCCCGGATCAAATTCAAAGCCCTGACGCTTGCTCATGGATCTTCCACAAGCGCAGCACCCGCATACTTCGACTCACTCCTACGCGTCTACACACCTACCAGAAGCCTTCGCTCAGCTAATGAGCGAAGGCTTGTGGTACCATCACAGAGAGGCATGAAATCCCTCTCTAGAACTTTTTCTTTCATTGTTCCGGGTTGGTGGAACGATCTTCCGTCCTCCATACGCACAACAGAATCACTCACTTCATTCAAAAGACAGGTAAAAACTCATCTCTTCCATGAGCACTTAATCCTACATAAAAAAATAAATAAATAAAAATAAAAAAACATTCTTTCCCCCTCTATTTCTCCTTTCTTCTTTCCTTTTCTGGTCTTTGCTACTCTGAGCAGTGTACAAATCTTAGTATTTAGGGCACTTTTTGTGTTTCGTTGCCTCTTCTGCGAGTTGTAAGTCGCTTTGGATAAAAGCGTCTGCTAAATGCATAAATGTAAATGTAAATGTAAACAAAGAACGGCACTGAAGTCATACTTAAAATGGGAAGATGTGTTCGGCCGGATACGGCGATGCTTCACCTTCGTTGCTCTTGTTGGTTGTAGCGCTATCCTATCGTGTGCAGAGGGAGTTTGAAAGACAACCGTTTATCCCACCCCTCGGATTGAGCCCTGTCTATGGTGAGTTTCCAGAACCAAACATCTTAATGTGGGTCTGGCTTGTCAGGCTACCTATTAACAGCAGGACACTTTCATTTTAAAGCATTTTTCCATTTTATCTGCATAATATTTCAGCTTTTGCATAACTTAGTTGAAAAGCATTGCACCCCAGGGAATACATGCGCTCAAAGTGTGTATGCACTATAAATCACTCGGTAGGTTTAGAGATGAGGTGGGTGCGGTTGTAAATTTAAAAAATATATATTTTTCCTAAATGGAAATATGACAAATGGTGGTAAAATGTCACATTGCATTAAAATGAACATGCATTTTGATTGGTAACGATAGTCATACGTCATTTCATGATGTCAAACGTTACAAGACATTTATTTTTACGCCAGCTAGAGGGCATGACTTTAAAACGTAAATATAGGTCGTAATAAAAGGTGTTTGAAAAATGACCTATAGAGTCGTATTTTTTTGGAGGACAGTTTGGATTTTAAAAGTGACTAACCTGCCATAACATACTGTACTGGTGCATTTGCCCCAGTGCAGCCATCCCTTAATGGGACTACAGTCACATTATAATTCATGCCACAGGTCAAAGCGATGTCACAGCTGGTCCCTGTGGTGTTACACATGTAGTAACTCTGGTCGTTATTGGAATAAAAGGCCTTTGCGATGTAGAGGACACCATTTACACTAGAGTCCCAGGACACAGACACAGTGTTTGAGTCACAGTTCAAGACCGGAACGATAGCATTGAGTGGGCATGGAGCTGAAGAATTCAGAAAAGAGATGTTAGAGATATTACATAAAGTACTACATTTTTCACACCATATATTATGTTGTTCACAGTTACCTGAGGTGACGTGCTGCACAGAGCTTTGGGAACTGTTGCAGGTTTGACTATAGGCGACCACTGTCACGCTGTAAGTCAGGCCGCAAAGAATGCGAGGAACTTGGCTGAAGGTTGAATTAGTGTCAAACCCCTGTACTTGTCCATCACTGCTTCTCACTGTGGTGTGGTAGTGATTGGCTTGACCTCTCTGTTGCCAGGTAATGTTGAGAACAGTAGATTGACATTCAATGATGGCCTGCACATTCTCAGGCACGCAAGGGGCTGAAGAGGACAGAATCAGAGGTGGACAAAGTACACAACTTCATTACTTGAGTAAAAGTAAAAGTACTGCTGGTCAAATATTACTCTGTTACAGGTGAAAGTTGTAAAAACTGATTTTTACTTAAGTAAAAGTAAAGAAGTATTTGTTTTCAAAAGTACTTAAGTATCAAAAGTAAATTTCCTTTTTTATGTCAACTCATTATTTTATAATTGTTGTATTCATGCACATGGTTTAAGCCAGTAAGTGATGCTCCATCCAACATACTAGCATATGACTAACTTAAACTACTTTAAATACTTGTATAAAAGTTACAAAGGCCTTTACAAACCGCTGTCACTTTAAGTTAGAATGCACGGATCCAATGCACTGACACACATCTGAAATTCTCCTAACTGTTTACGTCCACTTAAGACATAATCAACTTTGTTAATGTGAAAACTCGCCAAAATGAACAAGAAAATCAACCGTTTTTTTTCCATTTTACTATAAACTGATGAAAAACTGGGAAAATCTGAAACATGCTTGGAAATCTTTGAACTTCACGTGACCCTAAAAGAGTTATTCCTGAAAGGGTTTCTGCAAAAACTCAAACCCCTTTTAAAGAAGAAAAAAAATCATCCGATGACTTTTAAAGCAGCTAGAAAATCGACTTTCAACTTTGAGGACCTTGATAGAAAATGCAGTTGAGTAAAAAGTACGATATTTGTCTATCAAATGTAGTGAAGTTATAGTCATAATTTTCCAGACAAAATAATACTCAAGTAAAGTACTGATACTCAAAAAGTGTACTCAAGTAAATGTACTTAATTGCTGTTCACCTCTGCACAGAAGTCAATAAAGATCACAAAAGTTGAACACACCGCAAACACTACAGACAACATGGACGCACATCCTGTGTCTGTGTGAAATGAAATAACTCTCCATAGAATGTAAAGAGGGGGTTAATGCTATTTCATAGATTCTGACTTATTTACACTGTTAAAGTGATGTTTCACCCAAAAATGAAAATGTTTTGTTTATCTGCTTACCCTCAGGGCATCCAAGATATAGATGTGTTTGTTTCTTCAGTAGAACACAAATGAAGATTTTTAACTCCACCCGTTGCTCGTATAATAGATGTCAACGGGGTGTTTTCTATAAAAGCCACTACGAGAGTAAAAAACTCATAGAGATGCGAATCCATATTAAACACAGCGGCTCCTGGTGACACATTGATGTCTTAAGACACGAAACGATTGGTTTGTGAGAGAAACCAAAAAGTATTTTTATATATTTTTTACCTTAAATACAACACTGTATAAAACTGCACCATCACTGCCTGCAAGTGAGGCCTAGATACAGTGTATCGCAATGGGATACAAGCGGTAGAAGGGATCTCTTGCACATATCTCTACGCCATATTGTATAATTTGAACTCACTGGCAGGCAGTGAGGGCGCAGGCGCTGCTTTTATACATGGACTGCATGGACTGCATTTATATAAGCGCTTTACATTTTTGCCTCACATTCACCCATTCATACACCGACGGCGATGTCAGCCATGTAAGGCGCCATCCAGCTCGTCGGGAGCAGCTGGGGTTAGGTGTCTTGCTCATGGACACTTCGACACTTGGTCAGGTGGAACCGGGGATCGAACCACCAACCTTCTGGTTTGTAGACAACCTACATGAACCACTGAACCACTGCCGCCCCCATAGTGTTGTATTTGAGGTAAAAAATTATATAAATACTGTTGGGTTTCTCACAGAAGAAGTCACGAGCTGCTGTGTTTAAAATGGATTCATATGTCTATGTGCTTTTTACTCTCATAGTGATTCTACTTTGTGTTCTACTGAAGAAACAAACACACCTACATCTTGGATGCCCTGGGGGTAAGCAGATAAACATCACATTTTCATTTTTAGGTGAACTATTCCTTCAAAGAGTTGGGATACTCATGCCAAACAAATACATTTTTAGATATTTAGACTGGAAATAAGACAAACATACTAAATGAGAAAATTGGTTTCATTATGCAATAGCTAAGGTATTTCAAATGGATGTCAAAAAGAGGCTTTAAGTCTCACCTGTTTCAAGAATGTGAATTTCGCTCTTGGATCCAATACAGCCGTTATCCACACCAGAAACGTAAATTTGATAAGTCTGTCCACACTGCAGGCCGATAATATCACAAGTCTGCTGGGCGGTTTCGCAAGTCGCCGCATGACCTCCGCTGCCCTCGGCAAAAGCCATGTAGGACACCGAGCCCTGAGAGGCTTCCCAGGTAACGGACACTGTGCTTGAGTTACAGGATGACTGGATGGATACATTAGTGGGTGGACATGGTGCTGGAGAAGCAAAAGAACACATGCTACATCAGTAATGTCAACAGTTGTAACAATTAAAAATCATTTAGACATCTGATCATGCTCAACCAAAGTAAAAAAAAAAAATATATATATTTATAAGAAAATTACCTGAAGCTAATACGACATGTGGCACAATGAATACAAATTAGCTCATTGAAAAAAAATGTATTTAGGGGTGATTGTGGCACAACCTAAATCGGGGTTAATTGTAACACACGTTTTAAAACTTTCATGTTTTCATGCCACACATGATGAAACTTTGTGTGCATTTACTCATTACCATATCAACACAATATAGAGAAAAAAACTGCACAAAAATAAAAATCTACTGAACATTTAAGTAATAATATGGATAAGTCTGTCCACAATGCAGGCCAATAATATCGCAAGTCTGCTGGGTGGTTTCGCAAGTCGCCGCATGACCTCCTATATAACATAATAATATTATAATAATAATTTTCACATTTCTACAGAACGGCACAGACTGATGAACCATGCACAGGAACATAAACTAGTGGCTTGACTTACCTGACTTGAGAGCGATCCAGTAATATGATTGGCTGTGGCAAAAGAGCCCTTCTCCTCTCAAGCTGACTTGGTATCGGCTGCTGCACTGCAGGTTGGTGATATTGCAAGCGGAGCCAGATGTTTGGCAGCCAACTTTGTGATCTACATCAAAGCCCTCGGCAGAAACGTTGTACTTCTGAGTGCCTCTACCGGGCGTCCATGAGATCAGAGCAGAGTCGCTGCTGCAGTCCAGAGTTGCTTGCAGATTGGAGTGGGGACATGGAACTAGTAAAAGGGAATACAAACAGGTTGTGGTTTTGTTAAAGCTGCTGCTAGGTGTAATTTCCCAACCACTGAAATATCAACAATGTAGCATACTCACAATTTAAGCCCTTAAAAATGTCTTAAATTGTATCAGAAAGTCTTAAAGAGGTGATGAATTGAGAAATCAACTTTCCCTTCAGCCTTTGATATATAAAAGTTCATCGTGATTTAAGAATCTCCTGTAAGTTTCGGAGCTGAAAATGTATTTGTTAGTCAAAGAAAAGCTTTTATTGGCACCAGGTCCAGAAAACGAGAGCTCTCAAATATAAATTGATCAATGGCGTAATAGAACGGAGAAACGCCACCTCAACAGAAAAATATGTGAACCTGCTTCAGTACAACCGATTCTAATATTAGGAATGAGTGGACATTTGTTTGCTTCATTTTACTGGGGAATAAAACAGAGGTCGATACTGGATTTGCAGACATATTGAGATTAAAACACAATGCTGTGCCTTCTGTATTGGATCAGACAGGAATGGTGCAACACACTTATGTGAGTAAAACATGTTTTTTTATATGTGATAGTATTGCATAGTTACAGATTGTTTTGATTATGTGTAAATGTCTAACAGAACATATCTTAGCACGCTATCAAAGGCTGGAGAATCCTTTATTTGTTGGTTCACTGCGATTCAGGATCGGACTCAGACATGTATGGGCCAGGGCTCGCAAAGCCCAACATCCCGGGGCTATGTGTCTTCCAGACAGGCTACCAAAACGTAAGCACGTCAGCAGGCCAGTGAATCTCAAATAATGACATAAAATAAATCTCTGTTGTTCTCTCTCTTTACTTGATATTTGAAGGGTGTGTGTGTGTGCAGTTCGCGCTTATATCCACTGTTTATGTGGGCCAAGTAATAAAAAATAAAAAAAAATATTCCTATCAATACAAAGAGAGAATCCAAGCCCTGCGGGAGTATCATTCCGGTTGCCGCTTTCAAACAATCCTACCCTAATATGAACTGACAGGGGAGCAGAAGCTCATTAAATATGCAAATCTTCTCCAATCCTAGCCGTGGAATTCCAAGTCTCCGCCCATCAAAACCCAGCGTTCAGGAAAGAGCCTCAAAACCAGTGTAGAAAATAGCCTATTACTTATTAGTTATGATGTTTTTGAATGTAAAAACGAACGTCATTAGTTGACCTCAGACAACAGTATAAAAAATTGAAAAAGCCAGTTCATGACACCTTCATGACACCAGTCCAGAAAAGTTCAAACAGATTAAACTATAAAACAAATAAAATAAAACGCTGAAAAAAAAAGATCTTCGTGCTCAGGATTTTTGTTTTCCAGTACAAATTCAAAACATCCTTAGATGAAGATACATTTAATGACATATGACAAAAATTAATGACAAAAATTAAGAAATGAAGTCTTGTTCAGAAATTGAACACAATTAAGCAAGTTTATGCCTACAACAACAAATATCTGTCATTGAGTAAGAAAATTACTTACATTTGAATTATGTTGATTTTAAAATCACTTTCACAATATCACATGATTCTTCTTATCTTTCTTAAACTTTCAGCTATTTTTTTTTGTCAAATTAATTAAAAAAGTAATGGAGACCTGCTGGAAATTGTACTTTCAAAGTAATTGTGTGCTTAGGCATTTACATTCAGGGAACATACTGATGTGTTATGTTCCCTTCAATTAATTCCTTACATTTTCTCAAACTGGTCTTAAAAAGGTCTTACATTAGCCCTGACACTAGTCAACATAGTAAAAGGCATTATTGCCCAATTTTTACATGTGCACTCAGTTCTTGCTTGTTTGACAGTAGTTTATCCCACTGTACGTGTCTGTGACCAGTACCTGTTGTGACAGTGATGGGTGCACTGGTCAAGCTCACACAGCTGTTATCCTCAGCTGTGACCGTCATGGTGTAGTTTTGTCCACAGTCCAGGTCTGAGAAAGAGCAGTGTGTGTCTGCGCTGGTACATGTGCTGTTGTACTCCCCATCGGTCACGGCATGAACAGTGTAACTGCTGGCACCACGGGCAGAATCCCAGGTCACGGTGGTGATGGATGTATAGCAGTCTGTCTGCGCCTCAACGAAAGTGGGCATGCAGGGAGCTGTGAGAGACAGTAGTGTGTGTTAGAAAAGCCACAAATCCACAAACATGGGTAGAATTAGTTTTTTCTTGAAGCAGTATGAAAGGTATGTGCCGTGGCTGCTTTGTTCACTATATAGAACGATTTGGAAATTACTGGATTTTCAGGAATAAACCCAAGATGTGGTGTCTTTTTTGCTCTGTACCTTTTGCTCTGTACATTCCTCTGTAATTTTGCTCTGTACCTTTCAACTGCTTAAATTGAAGTTTATTTTTAAACATATGGTGGGCTGTCAATTATCAAAAATGGTACACCGTTCTTGTGGACGCGCACACAGCGGCCATTGTAAGTCCACAAGACCGAAAGTGCAGATGAAGTGTACCATTTGGGACAGAGCCTTGTACACTCTTGTACACTTGCATTGTGAGGCAGTCTGGGATTGAAGTGCGCTTGATAACGTCCACTGCGGTTTTGGACACCACTACAAATGGCTGTCCCCTAAAATAATGTCCTCTTTAAGGGTATAGGTGATTTTAAACAAAACCAAAGACTTCCATCCACTCCTTCTGGTTTCACATCTTCACATGTTTTTGGATCTGGGAATGCTGTACTCTTTCAGAAGATGTGTAGCAGCTATTGTATAACCGTAGCTAGTGATGGGCCGATTTCAAAACAAAGTTTCGAAGGATATGAATCAGTGTATTGATACGCTGATTCATAACCGTTCGAAACTTTGTTTTGAAAACGGCCCATCATTATATAAGTCGGTTTTTAGGGTTTTTTTGCGCACAAAAACTACTCTCGTCACTTCATTAAATGATTGTAGAGCCACAGTAGATGGGCTTTGTAACGACGTCTTTAGTGCCTTTATGGGTCTTGAGAGAGGAAATGACATTGGTGTCAATGAAGGCCTTTCTAAGCCATCAGATTTCAACAAAAATATCTTCATTTGTGTTCTGAAGATGAACGGAGGTCTTACGAGTGTCAAATGACATTGGGGGAAGTAATTAATGAGAGAATTTTAATTTTGGGGTGAACTAACCCTTTAACTAAGGGTGTACTCACACTAGGCACGGTTGCCATGAACTGGGCCCGAGTACGAATGTCCCCCCTCCCCACTCCCCCGCTGGCCTGCACTCACATAGGGTTTCAGCATTCGTGCCGGAGCACGCTTATGTCATTATGGTGCGACGGTTTCGGGTTTCAGCATTCGTGCCGGAGCACGCTTACGTCATTATGGTGCGACGGTTTCGGGATAAACAGAAAGAGCGGCGCTCTCTGAACACAATGGAGTCCATCGCTCTGTTTTCTTTGTGGATAATTTTGTGTCGTTTGGTCCACGGTGGTCCACAGCCCTCTTACAGCCTGTTGTTAAACAGATGTGTCGCCTTAGTGGCGCGAAAATGTTCACGTAATCGTGCTGCTCGTATGAGGAGGTTTGCAAGGTACCAGCTGAAGTGCAGCTAGGACTTTGCAGCTTTGATTACGGACTCCAGCACGGTTAGCGCTCACACTGCATGCGAACCGCGCTCGAGTCCAACTGAATCGCGCTCTGGCCCACCTCTTCCAAGCGGGCCAGGGCCGGCTAATCGAGCCGCGCCCGGCACGGTTCGGAGCACTCACACTAGTCAAACGAACCGCGCTTTGGTAGTCAAACGTACTCGGGCACGGTTCAAACTGGCTAGTGTGAGTACACCCTAAGAGTAAACTCTGATTAAGTAAGTACTAGTGCTTAACCGAATTTGGTAGTTCACTATTAGCTATTCATTTTTTCACCTGCAAGACTACTACTGAGAACTACTATATACAGATTCATAATTACCATTAATAACAATGTATAATTCATTCTAAAGTGAAGGTCATAGTAACCCATCTATAGAAGGAATTACTAATGATTTGGATCGGTATTCTAAAGTAAAAAACATGAGAAATCTTTGGTAATGACTGAAGACATTTTACGTTTTTGAAGTGACCTTTAATTGTGTGGATTCCATATTTCCAAGATTCCATATTTCCATATTCCATACAACAAGATTCTCCAAACTGCTTTATGATCAGATAATTATCAGCTATATCAGTCTCAGGATAAAGTTTGAACATGTGTTTGCAGCTTTGTCTCACCTGTATCAAGACTGAAGTCCTCGCTGGGATTACTGGTGCAGTTTCCATGGAATCCAGTCACACTGAGTGAGTACGACTCTCCACATTGGAACTGTGTGAATGTGCAAGATCTATTTGTGCTGCTGCACACTGCCGCATCCCCGGTAAAGTTGAGCGCAGTCACCGTGTCAAACTGATCTGCCCCATTATTGTCCCATGTTACCGTTGCAATGTTAGTGCGGCAATCCATTAGAACAAATGGGCTCTGTGGTTGGCAGGGGGCTGATGGGATACAAATGATAGAGGGTTATAGTAATTCAGCTTTTTTGGCTTGATTTTTAGGATTAATCTAGTCAGTTTACCTGTCTCGATATGGTAGTCTGAACCCTCAATGACTCCACAGTTAATTTGGGATGTTGTCACAGCAATGCTATAGGTACGGCCACATCTCAGGTTTGTAATAGTACAGGAAGTAGAGTTTGTGTTACAGGAAAACCGAGTTCCATCTGTACCGATGGCAAGGGCTGTATAGGTGTCAGGGTTGCTTGCACTGGGGTCCCAATGTACAGCTACCGTGTTAGCATTACAATCCAACTGTGCAGTCACGTTACTTGGCAGGCACTGGGCTGTGACACACATGTGAAGGAAAAACAAAGAGGGCAGTTTTTTACCAATTTTGGTCAAAAGGTCTACTTAAAAAAGCAATTACAGTTTGATTAATGATTTAAATTACCCGAGTCAAACTGGATGCTGTTGTTAGCAGTGCTGTTGCAGAGGCCAACCGTGGAAACCAAAGTGGCTGTATACCTAAGTCCACACTCGAGCTTCACAGAACAGGAAGTGGTGTTGGATGTGCAGGAAACCGTGTGTCCATTGTTGCCCACTACATTGGCCGTATAGGACTGTGCCCCTGCTCCAGTCTGCCAGCTGATGGTGCCCATGTTTGTGCCACAGCTAGCAGTAGCTGCCAGGCTACTAGGTGGACAGGGAACTGTGGATCAATGGATGAGAATCGGATCAATATACTTTTTCAGCAGCATTGATAATGTGGTTGGTTTTCTGTGACCGCAGCCATTGATGGCATAATGTGGGCATAATGTGGGCATAATGTCCAAAATTAGCAGTGAAACAATGTAGAAACTCCTGTCGTTCCAGGGAAGCGATTTCATATAGCTGTGCTAGTATCTTATCTCTCTTATCACTTTACGGTTTCTTCATGCGTTCCCAACCCCAACCAAAGTCCCTTTCAAGTGCTGCGTCCCAATTCAGAGGCTGCATCCTTCCAAGGGCGCATTTGAAGGCAGAACACGCCGCAGTAGGCGAGACAAAGGCTCCTCCAAATTCGTCTTTTGTTTCCCCCTGAAATGAGGGATACAAAAACTAGATTCTTCGCAGCCTTGCCTACCCCAGAATTCATTGCGTGCCAGTGGTGGAATGATTTTTTGAGAGAAACTGTAGAAATACCTTTTACAGCTAAAGTATTGGGTTTCAAATGTTGACATATCTTACTAAAATGCGATTTTTTGTAGTTTATACTTATTATATATAGAAATGGACCATGGTGAACATATTTAGAGGCTGTCCTTGATAGGCTAGACCATCCCATTTAACAAAGCTCGGTCTGACCTTCGCGGCCTTTGAAGATTTCACATTTCAAGTCAGCAATATATTCTGACAGGAAGTGACCCATAATTGTTGTTTCTTACACCCAAATAGCATTAAAAACTGTATATTTTAGGTTTTCCAGCCTATGTGCTAAGCAGGAGACTCTCCCTAACTGTGATGATCAATTAAGACCTGAGGTTAAAACAACAGCTGCAGTGACATGATGGCTTTTCCAATTTGGCGATTGGCTCTTCTATTTAGAAAGCAGTACTCATTTCGCCATGGTCCAGTTAACCGTCTTGGTATACACTAGGGGTGAAACAGTACATGTATTCGCCTCGAACCCTTCTGGTTTGGTGAATACAGTCAAATAACGAATACCAGTAACAGGGGATCTACACTCCAATCCAGAAGTGGCACGTAGTAAGGCAATGCTGTTTGCTAACTGCCACCACAGGAAAAATAACAGAAGAAGAGATGGTCTACGCAGCAACTAAAAGCAAGGGTTGAGATGGCACGCAAGAGCTTCGTATACACTAAGTTTTGATTTATTTTTGTGACATGCTTCACAAACTTCACAGAAAGGAAAACGGAATGGCAGAAAGTAGCATCCTGTTTGTTTGTATTGTGTACAGTTTTGAATGGTGTCAAACTCTTTTCTGTATGACCCTAAATGACAGAGTATATCAAGTTTTTTCTGCTGTTATGTTACTACAGCCCAGTGATGAAATATGCGCCTCAGGTACCGCTTCACACGCTGTCTTCTCGTGGAAAGGTAAAGTAGACTCAGATGTAGATGGCACCTTTTTATCCTTCTCATTCATCTTTCGTGATTACTATTGAACTTTGGGGATTGGGGATTTGTTGTTTTTTTACTTCTGTACCAAACTCGGAACGAACCATGAGCCCGAAACCTAGGTACGTACCAAACTGTGACTTCTGTCCCATTACACCCCTATTATATGCACTTTTCTTTTTAACTCATTTGGTTCATAGTCACATAAAAAGCAGGATTATATACAATTAGATAGTCATTAGCACAATGTAAACGTTATTCATTACATTTGAGGGATTATTTGATAATGTACAGTAAGTAGATTATGGTGTGTGTACCTGTGGAGATCTTTGTTGGGGGTCCGTACGGACTGGTGCATGTGCTGTCCTGAGCAGCAACTTGTGCGATGAAGGTCATTCCACAGTGCAACCCTGTTAGAGCGGAGGATGTTTGCACTGTGCTGGTGGTGGAGTTCAGCCCATTCACCTGATGGACGAACAGGAAATAAGTGACTCCTGACACTTCGCTGGGGTCCCATGTAATGCTGATGTCATTAGTAGCACAGTTGGTAAGACCGGTCAGATTGGAAGGTGGGCAGATAGCTAGAAGAAGGAGAAATTGGGTCAATATCAAACATAAGTGAGACTTTAAATTGATGAGAAAAATCCTGTAATACTATGTGTCCAGTTTCCTGACCTGATCTTAGATTAACAGGTGTGCTGGTTTGACTCTGGCAGCCACGCTCCACCGTGGCCACAGTAACGGTGTAGTTTTCACCGCAGTGCAGTTCACTAAAGGTACAGCTGGTGCCATTGGAGGTGCAAGTGTGAGTGTGGCCATTCAAACCCTTTGCTGTGGCAATGTACATTTCAGCATTCTTGGCGGCGGTCCATTGGACAAGTCCCACATTACCACTGCATTGTAGAGAAACGTCAACGCTACTGGGAGGACAAGAACCTGAAGGCGTTGAGAGAAGAAAATGTTTTTCTTAGTCCCCAAAGTAACACATTTATGGTTACTAAATTAAAGCCCATTAGTGCATCTTTTGTAGCAGGAACCTTTCACAGATAGGGTACTCAACTCTTAAAAAGTCATTACTGATTTTTCACAATGCTTTAAGTCTAAATTATGTAATTTCCTGAATGTCACAAATATATATAATATTCCATCTTTGTGATAGTTTGAAAATCATGACAACTTGCTTGCTTGGTAATAGATACATTATTATTTTTTTACTTCTGTCAATTTACAGAATTATGATTTTATCATTGGACACAGTAGAGACATGGACTGTAAATATTTGATGTGTTAAAAAAATAGCTGCGTCAATCAGCTATGAGGTATATCACAACACTACAAACTTTGATTTGAAAAAAAGAATTAAGGTATAAAACTGTGTACTTTGCTGCTTTAGTGAGGGAAATAACTTTGAATCGTTAGAAACAGAATAATCGAAATTAAAAACGATGGCGAAATATTAAACTACTAATTTACAAATGTTGATTATATGTATAAAAACAATATATTTTGAGTTTATTGCAATATATGCATGTATATACGAACAACTCTACTTAGTTACATCATTTGCAGTGCTTCATGGGAGTGGGCGGAGCTAAGGAGTTTTTTTGCAGCCTGATTGGTGTAATTTTCTGTACAGCATCATGAGTAGTGTCGTTTTGGACCAGGAATTCTGCTGCTAAACACAAATGTTTAAAAAAAAAAATCTGATATAATACGGGATGACGAATTCAGCAGAAGCCAATACCAATGGTTAACAACCTTGTAGCTCATATTAAGGCTTCTTTAAAGGATTATTAGTTATGATCCAAAATCAGTTTCCTTATGGAGACAATGAATGGAGTTTTTACTTCCGGAACCTGGCTATTGATATCATTTCAAAACCTGTTTCGGGATTTGCGTAATCGGGCGCTGTTGCCGTGCAGTTGGGCGGCCGGAACACATTGAGAGTTTTTGGTTGAGAATGCTGTGTAAATGGCCCCAAAGATGAAAACAATGATTATTTACAAAGGAAATCAATCAATTAACTTTAGCTGGACAATATTTTTTTCTAGAGCTGATGTACAGCCAAAACATTACAGTATTACTGTAAAGCTGCTTTGAAACAATCTTGTAAAAAGTGCTATAAATGAAGATGACTTGACTTTATAGTTTATAGTAAAAAAAAACAAATAAAAACCATAGTGTTTGTACTTTTATTGCTTGAAAAGTAACAGGACAGCAATTTGTACCAAATTTGTGGAAACTGCAAATACACACCTGCATTGAAAGTGTATGGAGCGCTTGGGAACCCAACACACGTTTCAGAGAATGGTATGACTACAATGTCATAGGTCTGAGAACAGTGCATGTTGGGTAGTTGACAGCTGGTGCCAGTGACGATACTGTATCTGACATCCCCATCATGACCAACAGCAGTGACATTATAGCTCACGGCACCAAGACTTCCATTCCAGGACACAGAAGCAGTGTTGTTTGAACACTGTAGTCTTACAGTCACATTCTGTGGGGCACAAGGGGCTAAGAGATAGAGAAGGGAGAAAGTGTCAATATTGTCTTTTAAAAAGTTTAATTTTTAATTTTTTAAACAGCATTTACTAAAAATGTATTGCTAATGCAATAAGGGAACATTCAAAGAAATCTTAAATGTACAGCAGCAAAAAAGGGGTCAAAAAGAGGGTGGAGGATGGTTATGAAAAAATACTGTTCTTGGAGCAAGTAAACTTGAAAAGCAAGTACATTTGCAAATATTTCCACAGTGCAGTGGTGTGTTTATGCATGATCACCTGTCTGCAGTTGTGTGCGAGCTGTGTTGCTGCTGTTGCACCGTCCAGAAACTGCTTCCACAGAGACATTATAAAGACTTCCGCACCTCAGCGTATTGATGGAGCATTGGGTTTCTGCTGTGCTGCAGGAGTCTGAGTGGCCGCTTGTCTTCACATCCACATAGAAGCTGTCTCGGCCCAGACTATCAGTCCAGCTCAGCAGAACCATGCTGGTGCCACAGCTGTAGTTGGCGCTCACTTTAGCAGGGGTGCAGGGGGCTGGCGAACAGCAACACAATAGTTTTATTCTGCTCTAAATGTTTATGTTTGCATTAAATCTCTTTTTCTAGCAAAAAAATGGTTTTGCAACATTTGAAGCATTAGATTAGAATTTATTTACTAAACTTAAAAAAGAGTGTGTCGACATCAGGGTTAAGCCTAGTTCACACTGCCCGTTTTTGCCCGGATTCTGAGTCGCCGACAGGTTTTGTGAAATCACCGACAAATGCTCGAGATCATAGGCAAATCGGTGCTCGTGCACGCGAGTGACAATCACGCAGTGTGAATGATCAAAGAAGCGATCGGAGAGAATCGACGACGAGTCGCCGACGCCGGTGAGATATCTGGCATGCTTAATATCTGGACCTGTTGGCGATTCAAACTCCTGCTGTGTGAACAGCGTTCTGACTGAAAATTACATTGGCGATTACCGACAGCCAATAAAAGAGTGAGATACAGGGCAGCGGGAGGTTCAGAAAGGAGTTATAGAGCAGAATATCAGTATTTTAATAGATATATTTACAATTCTATCAAACAGAAACAAAGGCCAAACATTTCCACGTCCAGCCGCAGCAGCACCACATTACTACATTATGTATTTACCTCAAACTCTCAGAACACAATTCTGGCTCCCTCTGTCTCTCCAACAATTTCTTCCGCCATAATCTTTTCTTTTTCTCCACAAATCAGTGCACATACAATTTGGAGCAAACTTTGTGCAGTTTTTTTTTTAATAACAATTCTCACGCGAGAACTTCGGTCTGACGCACGTGTGATCTAGCGTTGTTTACTTGTCACATCGCACGTGTAGTTGGGAAACGTAGTTTGCGCACCGGAGAGAGAGAGTTGTCGGCGATTGTTCCTCTTGTTTAGTCATGCAGTGTGAACTCCTCTGTCGTCAAACCATCGGTCAGTGTGAACACAGCAGTGACTGAATGATACCCCAGATAGTCATGCAGTGTGAAAAGAGCAGTGACCAGACGGGTTTGAAAATCGTGCGGTCTGAACTGGGCTTTAGGGTTAGGGTTCATCATTATCAGTAAACATTCTATGTCATATGCACAAAACCTTTTTTTCTTTCTGACAAATTTAAAGGGGTGCTATACAGTGGGGCAAAAAAGTATTTAGTCAGCCACCAATTGTGAAGAGAGGCCTGTCATTTTTATCATAGGTACACTTTAACTATGAGAGACAGACTGCGAAAAATAAGTTGGAAAATAAGTATTTGGTCACCTACAAAAAAGCAAGATTTCTGGCTTGTACAGACCTGTACCTTCTTTAAGAGGCTCCTTTGTCCTCCACTCTGTATTAATGGCACCTGTTTGAAATCGTTATTAGTATAAAAGACAACTGCTCACAACCTCAAACTGTCAGACTCTAAACTCCACAATGGCCAAGACCAAAGAGCTGTCAAAGGACACCAGAAACAAAATCGTAGACCTGCACCAGGCTGGGAAGACTGAATCTGCAATAGGTTAGCAGCTTGGTGTGAAGAAATCAGCTGTGGAGCAATTATTAGAAAATGGAACACATACAAGACCACTGATAATATCCCTCGATATGAGGCTCCACGCAATCTTTCACCCCATGGGGTCAAAATAATTACAAGAACAGTGAGCAAAAATCCCAGAACCACATGGGGGGACACAGTGAATGACCTGCAGAGAGCTGGGACCAAAGTAACAAAGGATACCATCAGTAACACACTACGCCGCTAGGGACTCAGATCCTGCAGTGCCAGACATGTCCCCCTGCTGAAGACAGTACATGTCCGGGCCCATCTGAAGTTTACTAAAGAGCATTTGGATGATCCAGAATAGGATTGGGAGAATGTAATTTGGTCAGATGAAACCAAAATAGAACTTTTTGGTAAAAACTCAACTTGTCGTGTTTGGAGGAGAAAGAATGCTGAGTTGCACCATACCTACTGTGAAGCATGGGGGTGGAAACATCATGCTTTGGAACTGTTTTTCTCCAAACGAACTAGGATTAATGATCCGTGTAAAGGAAAGAATAATGGGGACATGTAACGTGAGATGTTGAGTAAAAATTGAAGATGCAAAGTAGAGAATAAGAATTGAAGATGCAAAGTAGCAGGGTATTTCAGCAGGACATTGATCCCAAACACACCGCACGGGCAATGAAGGAGTGGCTCCATAAGAAGCATTTCAAGGTTCTGGAGGGGCCTAGCCAGTCTCCAGATCTCAACCCCATAGAAAATCTTTGGAGGAGGTTGAAAATCTGTGTTGCCCAGCGACAGCCCCAAAACAGCCCCAATCACTGCTCTAGGAGATCTGTATGTAGGAATGGGCCAAACTACCAGCAACAGTGTGTAAAAACTTTGTGGCGACTTACAGAAAACATGTGACCTCTGTCATTGCCAACAAAGTGTATAACAAAGTATTGAGAAAAACTTTTAGTGACTTTTAGAAAAACTTTCAACTGTTATTGATCAAATACTTATTTTTTCCACCATCATTTGCAAATAAATTCTTTAAAAATCAGACAATGTGATTTTCTGGATTTTTTTCTTTCATAGTTGAAGTGTACCTATGGTGAAAATTACAGGCCTCTCTCATTTTTTGAAGTGGGAGAACTTGCACAGTTGGTGACTGACTAAATACTTTTTTGCCCCACTGTATTTATTTTAGCTGGTTTGGTGATTTCTGCCAGACTTAACCAACAATTGTACATGCAGAAAAAAACGAGCTCATTTCAGACTTGTTTGGTGTACCTACCTGTGATTATACTGAATGGAGCACTAGGTGTGCTCTCACACTGAGGGCCCTGAGCCATACCATACACACTGTACGTCTGACCACACAGTAAGGCACTCAGAGAACAGTTGTCTGCTGACGAGCTGCAGGTGTCAATGTGTCCAAGGGTAGAGGTGGCATTGATACGGACCCGCACAGCATCTGGGTCCACCACCCAAGACACCAAGGCCAAATTAGTTCTGCAGTTCAGTGAAGGAGACCTCATTGTTGGAGCACATGGCGCTGAGACAATACATGGGCAGAGAAAGGAAGGAAACTAAGTCGGATTAGGCTAAATTAAAGTTAGTTAAATGCTTTAAACTACAGCTATCCATACCCGTCTGCAGTGTAGTGCTGGCCCGCACTGAGCTGTTGCAGGTTCCATCACCAGCAAACACCGTGACATTGAAAACCTCCCCACAGTGGAGCTGAGAGAGGTCACAGGAAGTGGCTGAGGTACGGCAGGAAGAGGAAGGAATGCTCTGATTCTGTGTTTGTGCCAGAACAGTGTAGATGCTGGCACCAGCACCAGCAAGCCATGACACATTTACCGTACGCGAGTCACAACTGAGCGCTGCAGTCACGCTCTCAGGGCCGCAGGGACCTGGAAAAGGTCAAAGGTTAGTCCAAAGCTTTATTTCATGGCCAAGTTTCTACCTACCTAGATATTTTAAGCTGTATAAGCATAATTATGTTGCCTTCTAAGCATCTTTTGGTCAAATTCTATTGCAACGTGTCCTGTATCCCTGACAGAGAAGACAACCCCTGATTGAAAAAGATATACAACGCTAGAAAGTATCTTTAAACATGTATCAATAAAATTAATTACTAACTCTTGCATTGTTAGCTTAGTGCCATGGTGATGCCAAACTATCGACTTCAAATCAGCATTTAAATATTTAAATGTATTGTAATGCTTAATTATTAAAGGCATGTTCACACCAAGATGAATATTTGGTGTGAAATTTTGATGAAATATAAAAAAAAAAAAAGATTTAATTGAACAGCAGTTGGTGCATTTGATTTTTTTTTTTTACATGGCTCTGCAAAGAAAACTGGCCAACTAGTAACAGTTGTGACCCTGGACCACAAAACCAGTCATAGGTGGCACAGGTATATTTGTGGCAATAGCCAACAATTCATTGTATGGGTTAAAATTATCCATTTTTCTTTTATGCCAAAAATCATTAGGATAGTAAATAAGTATCATGTTCCATGAAGAGATTTTTGTAATTTTCTACTATATATATATATATATATGAAAAATGTATTATTAGAAGCAATATGCATTGCTAAGGACTTCATGTGGACAACTTTAAAGGTAGATTATAACTTTAAAGATATTTTTGCACCCTCAGGTGGCAGCTGCCTAATGCCTATGTAGGAAACAGAGAGCAAGGCAGCTCACGAAGCTCAAGGTCAAACAGATTGTAATTTCTACCTGTTGTCACAGAGACGTTGGGACTGACTGAGCTGTTGCATTGGCTGTCTTGAGAGATGACATTTAGGGTGTAGGTCTGCGCACAGGTCAGGCCCCTGAATGAGCAGGAGAGGTCAGAGGTCATGCAGGATTGACTGAAAGAGCCTGGGCCAGTCAGAACACTGATGTAGGACAAAGCTCCAGCGGCTGAACCCCATGATGCCTTCACAGTGTTACTTGCACACTCCACGTTGGCGCGGACCAATGTGGGCATGCATGGCACTGCAAGAAGACAAAGAGAGGGAGTGTTTCGTATCTATAATTTCTTTCTTTGATTTTATTTGGGAAAAAAATTACTTTTAAATGCAGTCTTCTGGCATGTTGTGATCTCACCTGTTTGGACAGGACGGGCTACGCTCTCCGGCCCTTGACACTGTCCATTGGTTGCTGTGACGACAGCGCTGTAGTTCTGACCACACGGCAGGCCAGTGATGATACAACTGGAGGTCATTGTGGAACAGCTGAGCACAGCGCCGCCTGTAGTCCTGGCGAGGACGGTGTAGTTTACAGCTTGGAGAGCAAGAGTCCAGCTTATGTTCAGGCTGTTAGAGGCACAGTCCAGGAATCTGGCCACATTCTGGGGGGCACATGGTGCTGGAAAACAACGCATGAGGAGAGAGAGAGAGAGAGAGAGAGAGAGAGAGAGAGAGAGAGAGAGAGAGAGAGAGAGAGAGAGAGAGAGAGAGAGAGAGAGAGAGAGAGAGAGAGAGAGAGAGAGAGAGAGAGAGAGAATAAGAATAATAAGAACAATATACTTTAATAGAATATAGGTGTCAACTTAATTTGAACTATGGTACTGTTGCATCAAGACTTCAAGACCGATCTGGTGTTTACATGTGCTGACTTTCAATCACAGTCATTTTGTGACACGCAGTTTGTCTGCCGCATTAAAAATGTCAACGCTGTTTTCTCCAGCAGCTGGAATGTGTTAACTGTGGCCATAGCAACTCTTAACGGCCACCATGACTAATATGGTATTATATAAGCTATTTATTTGTTGTAAAGTGTAATAATCATCTCAAAAAAAAAAAAAAATTCTTCTGTCAGGCGCAGTTAAAGTAAAAACTGCCTGGGACAATATACGCTGTCAAGATGAGAGGGTGTAGCCAGGCTATGTCTGTATCATTATTCCAACATTATTTTCATAACATCTCACAAAATAAAAAGTTTACCCCTCAGAAAAATGAACTTTCCTCTCTTGTCAACATTATAGCCTGTTGTGAGGACGCACACTCAAAAGTAATCGGGTCAGGTCGTTTACATGGTGAAATTAATAACGAGTGTGGAAGAGATTCAACTGTGCTGCTTTTGCTATTTATGTATTGGTTTACAAAAGAGGTAATTAACAAAATGGCGGAAAAGAGCACTAGCGTATTCTGAAAGCTTGTAAAGCTAGAAAATGACAATGTATGTTATTATCAGCTATACGAACATTGACTGTGAAATGTCTGAGGCGAACGCGCGCCATCAGACAGAGAGCGCAAGACTGATATTTACTCGCAACCTCGCAAAAGACTTTTAAAAATGCCGGTTGAAATAAAAGGCTGCCTGAGGTTAACCCAATCAGCACGTTCAGTGCCCTACTCCCGCCCTTGAAAGTTTCTGAACTTTGAAAAAGTACTACCTCACGAGCAGGGTTGTTTGGAGGGGTAAATATTTACCCGGAACTTTATTTAGACCCTGGTTCCTGTGGTGGAAACACACCGAGTACCACCCCAAAGTTCCTGTTTCCTGGGGAAAGTTTCTGCATTGGAAATGCGAGTTTTGTCCTGTGTCAGCCACCATAAGTTCTCCATGTGCTTCGATGGACAGTTGCAATTTGTAAACCCGCCGCTAGATGCCACTAAAATTTACACAGTGCCCCTTTGAAAGATCACTTATGTGTTAAGAAAGAGCCATGATATTATACTCTAAGTACATGTAAAGGTACACAAAGTAACTTTTAGCCCTCTAGCGTTAAATAAAAACTAAAAGAACATCGTTTTGGTTGTACTGGTAGGCTCTGCGCGACTCAGCGGATGGATTTTATCCTTGATTGAAGTTTATCCTTCTGCTCATGAAACATTCGCTTTAAGGTTTAAAAGATATAACCAGTTTAGATCTCAACCTGACTAGCTGAAGACGTTACTGTAGCTTTACCCATTACTAGAAACCATACCAGCACAGCGCTATAACAATTATAATGAAATGACCCTTCACAATAGATAATGCTTTACAATAAACTCATATTAGAGAGCTACATATGGCAATGTATCTGTTCAATAAGATACTTTACTCACCTGTTGAGTGATTAAAACGGCACCTCCATGTTGCTTTTACAACATTTCAAATCCCTTAGTTCTACTATCTCTTAAAAGCCTAGCCAATGTTGATTCTCGTTTTATTACGAGCTCTGTCATTCTCTTTCATAAAGTTTGTTTTAAACTTTAAAGGGGGGATTCCCTGGAGGTGTGAGATTTAGCAGCTCCATCTCAACCTTTTTTCACATGCTGTGACAATTAACCCACTCCCAAACCAGACACACATCAAAGGAGCCAGAACAACTTCCGATATGAAAAGACACGCACGAGTGAGTGATGCATGTGTGCCATCCCACTCTTTCTAAATTTGAAACACTTATAATACATAAACATGTATTATAATTATAAACATGGCCTTTTATTTAATTAATATTATGTTGCAAGTGCAGTACTACAATACATTTAAAAAAGGATTTGAAGTACACTTCGATTGCACAATTAATACAATTAAGTCCACTTCCTTTCACAAGGGTAACTCAGATAAGAGAAAGAAATGAGAAAGAAAAAGACAATTTTAAAATCTGATACCTGTCTCTTGCCTGTACTCCATGCTGTTTGGACTTTCACAGCTACCATCAGAAGCAGTTACAACAAACACATACTCCTGTCCACAGTGCAGGCCCTTCAACTGGCACCCTGGAGTTGTGCTATCACATGTCACATTGTGGCCATCTCTGCCTAATGCCCTGCCTCTGTAAGACACAGCGTTAAGACTGGCAGTCCAGGACAGGGTGGCAGAGTTGGTGCTACAATTCACAGTGCTCTGGACATCAGTTGGTGTGCAGGGAACTTTTGAAAAGGGGAAAAAGAGGAAAGAGAAAATGAATCAACTTGAGTCAGTGCCCTTTTCATCCATATTTTTTTGTACCTTATATTATAATGCCCCTGGTTTATGTTCCTTTGTACACACTGTATACTAAGAAATTTTGACATTAAATCAACAGCTTACATTTAAAATCATTTAAAACTAAAATTATTTAAAAAATGCATTGAAAAAAAAAATCACATGTGGAAAGCTATACTTTGAAGTACATAGATATTCAATAACATATAAAAAGTGAATTCTGAGCAAACATTATGGGCCCTATTTTCACCAGGAGCATTGTCCAAAAGGGTTGTCCCTCGTCTCTTAATGAGTCATGGTTGTATTTTGGATATAATGTGCAACAAACCAAGTCTTATCTCCCATTACCTTGAAAAGCCAATTGTGTACCATGGTGCACCATGGTGTATTCACTAATTATATGGTGGAATTTGCAAGTGGAAAGAATGCGGAAAAAAATATTTGTGTGCTGCTGAAATGAAATTGAAATTGACCCTGTGTGTTTGTGTATTAAGGAGAGTGTTCATTGTGGACTGCCTGTAGGGGCACATTACTAACTCGCCCTTAAAATAACACAAAAATACTTGATGGCGCAGTTGAATTCAGTTCCTCAAAATAGCAACGCACCAACAAAGCGCCTGAACAGATGGGCGAAAGTGCATTTGCTATTTAAACAATGCGGCACTGGTCGTGAAAATGCATTGGCCTGAAACTAGCAACAACAAAAAAAAACTTGCATCACACCTGGTCTCGCATCACTTCGGTGTATGATAGTGCCCTAAGTAGGGGAAAAATGTCCTGTGGTGTGACATGCTTAACCCTCTGGTGCTCTTCGGTCATTTCTGACCGAAAAATGTTCTGTTTTTAAATTTTTAAAAATCCCAGCTTCATCGGAATGATATGAAACTTGGTGACTTTTTAGCATTAGGTATGTAAACACACAGAAAAATTGGGGTCATGATTCAAGCATGCTAATTGGTCATTAAAAAAAAAGTAACGCTCATTGTCTTCGGTCATAAATGACCGACCATAGGAAATGAATGGGAAATCGGCAAAAATACAAAAATTCTCTGAATATTTGTGTGTACAATCTACAAATCGGCCACGATGCTGGAAAAAAGTACACAGCAGTAAAGGGGTGACACTCTAAAACATCAAGATTGTGATACTGACACATCCAATCACACACACACACACGCACACATGCACACTTATACACACACACAACGGATTAAAAATTTAACCTATGAACCACATTTTGAATTTTTAAAAATCACAGCTTCATCTGAAAATTATAAAACTTGGTGACTTTTCTAGCATTAGGTATGTAAACACACACAAAAAAAGTAGGGCATGATTCGGGCCTGCTAAGTGGTCATAAAAAAATTACATCCACTTGTGCTCTTCGGTCAAAAATTGACCCCCATAGGAAATGAATGGGAAATCTAAACACAAATATTTGCAGAATATTTGTGTGTACAATCTACAAATGGGCCACAATGCTGAAAAAAAGTACACAGCAGTAAAGGGGTGACACTCTAAAACATCAGGAGTGTGATATTGACACATCCACTCACACACACACACGCACACATGCACACTTATACACACACACACCCATGAAAAACTGAACCTATGAACTACATTTTGAATGATTAAAAATCACATCTTCGTCAGAATGATATAAAACTTGGTGACTTTTCTAACATTAGGTATGTAAACACACAAAAAAAAAAAAATCAGGGCATGATTCGAGCATGCTAAGTGGTTAAAAAAAAAAATACTTCCACTTGCCTCTTCGTTTAAAAATGACCACCATAGGAAATGAATGGGAAATCTCCAAAAACTCAAATTCACAGAAAAAAAATCACCATTTCTAAAAAAAAAATATATATATATATATATAAAAATAGTATTTGATATTTTTTAACTATATATTCAAATCCAGCTAAAAAAATGTTATTGAAAGTGTTGAAAAGTGAACTTGGGAATTCACAAGCACCTCCATAGAGACCTCTGGATTACACCCATGGTTGCATAATTTCTTAAATAATTCCAAAAGAGGGCGCTAATCTGTCTTCAACAATTTTTTTTAAAAAACTTTTTTTTATTTTTTTTTATTATTTTATATTTTTAAATGGCAAAAATAGACAATAATTATTGCATAAATATTAAAAAATACCATCAAATCATATCAAAATACAAAATTAAAAAGAAAAAAAATTATTGAAGAAAAATAAATTGCATTGGTTTTACTGGGGTGGAGGAAGTTTAATTTTTAGGTGTCCTGATGGCATAAACTCTTAAAAAATAAAGTTTCTTTATTTGCATTAATGGTTCTATGCATTAGCCTTCATGGAATCTTTCCATTTCACAAAAATTTCTTTAAAATAAAAAAAGGTTATTAGATTATTAGATTATACATTTGGGAAATCCATAACTTGGTTACCTCTGATCACAGATTTTTTTAAATTGTACTGTTTCTTCTTTGAAACGATAAATGAAAAATATGCATTACATCAGTTTTTAAAATACCTTTTTTGAAGCTTTATATATATGGGCTATACATCAGACACCACAACCCAGACAGCCTCACCTGTGTGCAAGGTAACGACCTGACTCTCCAGGCTGGAGCAGTTGCCATCTACAGCCGTCAAGCTGATGGAGTACACACTGCTACAGCGCAGGTCAAGGATGCTGCATGTTGTTGTGTTGGAGGAACACGTTGTACGGTGCCCGCTTTCACCCACAGCCACAGCAACATAGGACTGAGCACCACGGCTTGCATTCCATGATACCTCCACTGAGCTTTTACCACAGGTCCGTTGAGCTGTCACATTAATAGGCACACATGGCACTAGGGGGCAAGGGTAGAAAGCATTAGAATAACACTCAAACGGCAGAAGAAGTCAAATGATGATATGAAACTAATGTTTTGAGAGTGAATCACCTCACCTTCTCTAATCACTACAGGTTGACTCGGCATGCTCAGACAAGAGCCGTTGTATGACCTGACCTGCACAGAGAACGAATCGCCACACTGCAGATTGCTCACATTACAGGCAGGCAAGGTAGAGTTGCAGTAAACCAGCTCTCCAGTGCTCATGGAAACCACAGTGGTGACATAACCTGTAGCATCTTCTGTCCTGTCCCAGCTCATTGAGAGAATGCCTGAGGGGCACTGTACTTCACCCCAAACATTTGTTGGACCACACGGCACTGTGGAGGGATCATTTTTCTAGTTTATTATCTAGTGGTATAAAAGGAGTTTGAGAGAAACCCCAACAGCAAAACAAGATTTTGAGGCTACTTGTGTAAAAGCTTGGTACTTGGTCAGTAAAAGCTGTGTGTGTAACCCTCACACCCCTGGCCTCAAGAATGTGCTAGCGAATGAGGGTCAGCTGCAGTCTTTGCGTCCGTGTTAGCACACCCGCCTCTCAGGCCAAAAACCTGTGAATCCTGCTCGGAGAAGGTCGAATAGGACCAGTTACATTGGGTTCTGTCATCGGGATGGGATGAGATTTTAGAGAGGTATGTGTTACGGATGTAGGCCAGTAAGAGATGTGTTTATAAAACTCACTGCCCTAATCTCAAGAGGCATGCTAATGGCTGTGGTCTTTAGCATCCTTGTTAATGCGCCCGCCCCCCATACCAGAGACACCGATTCAAGTCCTGCTTGGTCGAGTAGGATCAGTTACATTTGGTGACATTGACTCGGATGGGAGTTGAGTGTAACAGATATATAGGCCAGTAAGAGCTGTGTGTAAACCACAATCTCATGACCTCAAAAGGCGCTAGTGAGTGATGCTAGAGGCTGTGCACCTTTAGCTTATTTTTTCCAACCTGCCTTCTATACTGGAGACACCAGTTCGAGTCATGCTCGGATAGGAACGAGTAGGACCAGTCATATTTGATGACATTGATCAGAATGGGAGTGGGGTTTAACGGATGTAGGCTAGTAAGTGCTGTGCGTGTAACCCTCCCTTGGCCTCAAAAGGTGCACTAGTATAAGCCCGCCACCGACTCTATACACGATGTGATTATACAGATTAGATTTGCTGCCACTAGGGTCCGTCTAGATTTCTAGGCTAAGAGACTTTGGTCTTTAGTGTACTTGCTCGAGAAGGACCGGTTCCAATCAGAATGATGGAGGTCAGGGGTTGCAGAGTCTAGCTCCAAAACCAATCAAACTTGTCTACCTGTAACATTCTTGATATTCTGAAAACCTTGATTAGTTGATTACGATGTGTTTGATTATGGTTGGAGCTGAACTTCCTGCCGACCAGCGTTGCTAACTTATTAATTAAGGTCTTTCAGATTTCTTTAGTGACTTTTTTTCAAAAACTGACTAGTGACAAATCTAGCAAGATTATGGAAGAAAAATGTAAAGTGCAGACAGTTGCCGATTTATAGAATCTAGGAACATTTAATGTCTTTTCGAGTAAGAATGAGCTATGTTTCCATTGAAAATAGCAGCAGTTCTGCTTAAAAGGAAACAAGGTTTGAAATAAAGTTTTGTTTTTCAATGTGTTTAATTTTCCAGTTTTATTCATTAAATTATTCTAAACTATTTCACTTTTATGTTGTTGAACTTTTCTGACTTTGAGAAATAAATATATTTCAAAAGCAGACCTTGCATGAGTGACATGGGTGTGCTAACATTGGAGTATTCAAATGTAAAAACATAAGTGAGTAACTACCCAACAGCACACTGGGCAAAATGGTGAGGGGAAAAATAGTGAGTCTTATGAATTAAAGAAACAAAAAAAGCGATTTATCTGCACGGATAAATCAATCAAAAACACTTGAAACATTCTAGAAATTTTTTTTTTTTTTTATTTCATTGTGACTTTATTTTGTTCCCGTGGTCATGCATTGCAATACTGCAAGAAAAAAAAGCACTAACATTTTTAACTTTTGAATAAAGTTTCACATTTATAGAAATGAGCAGCAATATGGCCATTACAAACAGGAGTGCAGACCGTGATTTGAACGGTCACACTTTTTATTAAGTATTTTTAACTACTATGTACTTACATTAAAAATGTTTGGGTAAAATGTACTTATTGTGTTGATGTATTATTGTAAAACACTTGTGTTGCTGTTGAGGTGGATAAGGTTAAGTTTAAGATAGGTTTGGTGGTATGGGTAGGTTTAAGAGTGGGTTAAGGGGCTAGGATAGCGTGTAATTATAGAAATTAATTGTAATTGTATGTAATTACAGAAATTAATTACAGCTTTAATTACATGCAAAATATAAGTACAATGTAAAAACATGTATGTACACAATCAGTGCATTTGATCAAAATATTAATTAGGACATAGTTAAAGACAATTAATTTGGAGTGTGTTTTCCTTTGAACTAGTTGAACACCTACTAGAAACCAACAGCTCAGAGACGGATTTATTTGTTATTAGTGTGAACGCACCTTCAAAGATCTATAACTGAAGCGAAGAGCACTAAACCTTCCTTACCAGACTTCATTTGTATGGCATGGGAAGGCATACTGGGACAGATTCCATTATGGTGGATGACACTAATGGCATAAACTTGACCACACTTCAGGCTGGGGATCCGGCAGCTGCTGGCAGTGGTACTGCAGCTCAGAAGACCGCCGACCTGGTCCTCCATGGTGGCAGTGAAGGATATTATCCCCCGAAATCCGAGCCAGCTCACCAACGCCTCGTTCTCTTGACAGTCCAGTAGAGCTTGTACTTCCCCAGGGGGACAGGGAGCTGAAAGAGGGGGCAGAAAGTTAGTTATGAGGTGTCAGACATCAAGATAACTACACTTGTATATCTGCATGTGTGTTGTACCTGTTTCTACAGCGATGGTGTCACTGAAGGAGCTGTTGCATATTAAGTTGGATGCAATCACAAAGGCATTGTACATGGTTCCACAGCTAAGCCCAGTTACCTGGCAATTTGGATCTGTTGATTTACAAGTTTGAACAGTCCCGAACTGATCTGTCACCGCAGCAATGTATAATGAGGCACCTAATGAGGCTTTCCATCTCAGACTGATGGAGTTTGAGCTGCAGTCCATCACTGCAGTCACATTTTGAGGTGGGCAGGGGGCTAGATTCAAAATAAAAACATAAAAAACAACATAAGAATATTTAGATATGTGGAAATTGAACTGTAAATGGCAAAAGACGAACCTGAGTGCTGCCTGCACATTTTTAGCCAATCAGCAAAGATCTCTGCATAGCAATTATTTTGCACATTCTGGTGGAGGACAGAGTTTTAGGCAAAGGTGCGTGGTTAAAATGATGGAGGGCGGTCTAATTCAGTGGTGCAGTCTGGTGCAAGGTAAGGCTACAACATACTCCGCAAGAACAGAGAAAAAAGTTCCCGCTCCCAGGGATGTCATTTAGTTCTCGCAGCACTGGTTTGGGAGTTCTCACCGCTTGTTCTCGACACATCGTCGGAGAAGATTTTTTTTCTTGCGGCAGTCCGAGAACTACTGTGTGATTGGTCAGAAATGTAAAGATTAGGGACCTTCTTGTTTTGGGGCGACAGGGCTATCAACTGAGTCAGCATGCCACCTATTTCACAAATTATGCATTTTTCCTTTTGCTCTGATAGACTAATCGTTTGCACCCACCCATATAGTGTGTCCACCAGCAAGCGTTGTCACTCACCTGTATGACCTACTTCTCCCAGAGATAGAACACTGGAGCACTCCTCGTCAGTAGCAGTGATTATCATGGTGAGACTCTCCCCACAGTGAATGCCAGAGATTGTGCAGCTGTTCGTCAGTGAGCTACACATATAGTAGCTCTGATTGTCATTGTTACCAAAGGCCTCCACTGTGTAACTCAGTGCTCCTTCTGCACCTTCCCAGCTGCTAGTCAAAAGACCTGTCTGACAATCCGTTGACGACACCATGTTCCTTGCTTGGCATGGTGCTTAGGGGTAAGATTATAGCAAAATAAGTGTTATAATGTAAAGCCTAAAGTCAAGATTGAGGCTTACTAAAGCCTACAGTCAAGATAAACATATGTACACTTTGACAGCAAATATTTATTATTACCGGTTCGTATTTGTATTGCTGAACTGGTTGCAGTTCTACACTGATCGCCAGCCAACGATGATAAACCAGAGACCGTGAAGGTGTAAAGGAGTCCACAGGTGGTGTAGGTGAAAAAGCAGGACGTGTCTTTGGTGAGACATTCCTGTACCTGGTTGTTGGAGTCAACGGCCCTCGCAAGGTAGTAAGCTGAGTTATTATTCGGAGCCCAGGAAAAGACAATGACATTGCTGCTGCACTCACGGTACAGCATAACATTGGATGGGGAGCAGGGAACTGTATGCATGCGTGGAAAGAGAAGGATGAATGTTTGGTTAGATAAGCATGAAAGGAAGAACAAAGAAAAAAGGCAACACAAAGGAAACATTAGTCCCTGGCATCTTCAATCGTTTTATCTTGTTATGTGAATTTCTACAATGGGTTTCATTGTATTGTCACTCCAATTTTTGCTGCTCTGAAAAGAGTGATACATGTAACGTAGACCACAAGACTCAAAAAAGAAGGTGTTCTCTAGGGACTACATCCTCCCTGGTCGAGAAAAGGCTGTGTACCAACTCCCTGCCTGAGATCACACAATATCTGGGATAGATCTTGTCTGATTTTGAAAAGAAAAAGATTTAATTTTCAGAGTTAACTGAATGTGTACTTATACTGCCTGTCCTCAAGTTTCAAAAACGAAGAACAATGCACAGGCCCAGTGGAATTTTGTCATGTTTAAGGTCAATTTCTCATAGGAAGAGAACTTGAACTGCACCGAAACCAGGCATATGCCCTGGCCTGAAACTCTGCAAGGTAAATTAATATGGTTCTAACAGAGTACAATTTAGAAGTATTCATTGTATTCTCAGCATTGCCACAAGTGGCACTATAACATTTTGTCTATAAATATAACGCAGCAACATTTTGAAGAAAATTTGTTAGAACTTAACTTAAAAAGTGAACAATAAAAATGTAGACATATAGTTAAACATCTTTATTGCTTGCCTGAACATCCAGTTTAATTGCGCAGACATTTGAAGATACCTCTATCGCCCCCTTGAGCACTGGTGCTTGTTACTTATCCAAGAAACCTTCCAAAATATCATTATTTGAGAATTAATACCATTAAAGTGGATAATCACCAAACTATCAATGCCTTCTCAGACGCCATATCCGTGACTTTAAAATCAAGATAAATAGCAATAAGTATCATATATTTCATGAGATGTACTTGTGTATACTTACTTAAGAAAGTACTGTTTAATATAAGGTAATTTAGGTTAAGGTTAGGTTTAGGGGTAGGTTCAGGGTTAGTACCTAGTTGTTATCTGCAATTACTATAAGTACATAGTATGTACATAGGACACAGGACTGTTAAATAAAGTGCTACCCTTTCATGTAACAAATACAGCTCTATTGAATAAAGAGCAGTGTCTCACTTCACTTCCCACCCAAACTGTGACCCGACTCTTTGTCTAACAACACAAATCTATCTGAAATGGGTCAGCATAATAGGAAATATCGCTTGCTGTTGTGAGACTATTCAAAACAATGTAGCAGAGACAATGCTACCTCCAGGGAACGCGTGACTTCTTTATATTGGATCAGGTGTCTTTAAACATCATGGATGAATAGAGGGTATTGACAGTCAGAAGTGTAGGGGTATAGATATCGAGGATGAACACCACAATGCAGGCAAAATGCTGATTCTAATTCAGATTATTTTCCCTGAAGGCTACAAGTAAGGTTTTGAAAGATGGAAAACTGGTTGGAGATTTTGTTGTCTCAACATCTCACCTGTTTGGAAGGAAGTGTTGGCATTGCTGGTGCTCTCACAGTTATTTGACAGGGCTGTGACATGTACTATAAAGTTCGCCCCACATGTTAGATTTCTCAGTAGACAGTTTGTACTGTTTGAGGTGCAGTTCCAAATTGCACCACTCTGACTTTTTGCAATAGCATGGTAGGCAGTGGCTCCAAACACAGGTGTCCAGGAGACCACAGCAGAATTACTAGCACAGTCGTAGTTCACCGATGCTGATGTCAATGGACCCAAAGCTGGTGGAGAGAGACGTGTGTGAGAGCTTCTGAATTAATAGACAAAACTGAACTCGAAGAGAGTTAACAATTTATGGGTACTATTATACTAGGCTTTATTTATTCAAAGCAAATCATTCTTACAGTTCCCCACAATGATTTTATCTTATCACACTACCATTTCAAGCGTAACTTGATTTACCCAAGTAGGGCATGTTTGTGGATTGACATCTATGTTAGTCCTGGAACAAAACTGCAATGAAATGATCCGATTTAAAGATTATGGTTAGGTGTAGGGCTTGGGTTGAGGTTTGAACAGCATTATTATAAACCAGGCTATATAAGGTTTTGATTAGGGTACGTAAGGATAGGATGTTAATATAAAGGAAACATGATAATCTCAAGAAGTAACTCTGAATAAAATTGAAATCTCTCAGCTTTTCTGTATTTCTAGAGCATTCATCTACCGCAATACTAGAAGTGATTTTCCACTATGGAGTTAATAATGTGGTAAGACGGACCCTCAGCTGTGTTCAATCCCTCGTCTCTTGGTTAATAACCTACCCAGTATCATCTAGAATTTAAAATCAGGTATAATTTACGTGGTGTGCTGTTGTCCAAAAAGACAGAGCTAAACGTTTCATTTAAAATCAGGGCAAGTTTGGTCAAAGTTCAGGGCCAAAAGAAGCAAGATACAACCAAATTATAACCTTTGACTGAAGAACTAACTCTTACACAACATTGTAAACAACCAGTCATATTTTTTAAGGTTAATATTAGATTTATCGCTGGAATTTGAGTTTGAAGTTAGTTAGGCCCAGTTTCCACCGAGTATTAAAAAGCGTTTTATGTGATCTGATCACAGGTCAACCATGATGCATGCCACTTTCACCTGGTATTAATTTGCTTTTCAAATATATCTCCAATGTCTTCAACCATGCTCTGTGTTTTGGTGCGCTTTCTTACACCATGTCCCACAATGATTACATATTAAGGGTGAGTTTGACTAAACAGGGCAAAATAGAGAGCCCAATCCCATAAAAGTTCCAATGGGAGTGGAGAGTTCAGTACGTGATCTACTGACGACACACAAATGAAAGAACACAGACAAAGTCGGATAATTCCATAATTACCAACACAATCTACCAAGAGCTGTGCAAATTAGCATCTGGTTTAAGACATGCTTTATGCTTTACACCAGTAAATCAACAAGCTCAAACATTAGTAAATCACCTTGCATGATTCATTTAAATACTCTCCTCCCATTCATTTGAATCCTTTAAAATTACAAATACCTATACAATAAGGTCAGCACAAAATTAACTCTCTCCACTCATTTTCAGTGCTAATATGAGTAAATGAGTAATCAGTGAGTAAATCCTGACCCTAGTTTTTTAACATTAAAAGATGGTTTGCGCTGGTGCAAGCTGTTAGTAAATCTGGCCCTGAAAGCAGACGTTCTTTGGTGGCTGTTCAAACACATTAGACTACATGAGATGAATGTGTTTTCATCTACCTTTGGAAATGTTCGAAAGAGGACTAGAGAAAAAAATGTAGACCCCATTTACACTTGTATTTAGTGTTGACAACTTGTGATCAGATCAACAGAAACACTGGCATGTTATTACCAGATGTAAACATGGTATTAGGGTTATGGTTCTTGTTAACCTATCATCTTCATCTGATTCGGATTGATTAGGATCGTTATTTTGGTATGAATATTGTTCCTGGACAAAAAAAAGGATGCCCTATTTGGTAAATCACACTGTATGCCATTATCAAGAGTACCATCAGATATGACAATATGATAACTATAAATGTCTGTTATAATAATCTTAATAATCATTTAAAAAAAATTATATAAAAATCGTTTGCTTACTGTTTGTTGTATAGTTGACTTGGTTGGCATCTCCAGGTTCCAATAAAGCATTAATTGAAGACACTGAGATTTGGTATGAAGAACAGGGTGAAATATTCTGCAAATCCAGTGTGGTGCCGAACACATTGTTTGAATATATTGTACTGTTTTGGGAATTCCAAATTTGAACTTGGTAGACTAGAACCCTGTCTACAGGTTGCCAACTGATGCGGTAAGACTGTACCCCCAGCTGCTGGACTGTGATCACTGCCGGAGGCTGTATCACTGAGAGTCAAGACATTGATTAGTGCGGGTTAACATTTATCTGAGTAGTAAGGTAATGACACCATAACATTCGATTAGAATTTTTTTTCAAACTTTCAAAGTAAAGAAGTGTGGTAAGGTTCGCTTACATGTTGTAACGGTTCGTACTATGCTTCTTGCTCCTAGACCTCCAGAATTGGATGTGACCACATAACAGTCATATGAAGTTGCCGGTCGAAGATTTCCAACCACTGCGCTATTGTTTGTAAAAGACAAGTTGTACTGTTCCCCGGTCAATGTTGAATTTATCAGCAAAAAGTATCGTTGTGCTGTTTGTATCAAATCCCATTCTAGCCTGATGGCCGTACTTGATATTGCCTTTGAACGGGTTATCTGAGATGTACCCGGTGCTATAGAAGGAACAAAAGGAAAAAAGTGTTGTTACCATATCATCTGCACACAATTTATTGCTGTGTTGTGAAGAAGGCTGAAGAAAGCCGTATCAAATTATATCTTATTATAATGCAAACAATCAGTTATCTATTTTTTTTTTCCGGTAAATGATAAATTGTGATTGTTGACTCGCATACTTTTAAATATAGCAATTTACCTGTCCTTGATAATTTTGTATCAGAACACACTGGATTATAAAGCTGAAATCCTTTAATTGTGACGGAGTATAATGTCCCCGTCTTCAAACCAAAGACCTCTCTCCTTGACACACTCCCAGAGACCGAAGTTACAACTGGACTGGTGTTTGTGTCGTTCACAACCCGAAGGTCCAAAAAATAATTTGATACTCCCTGGATTCTGTTCCATTGAACCAACAGTGATGACGCCGTAGGAGAAGTTATAGAAATGATGGTGCAATCTGAAAAAGAAAGGATCACTCAAAAAAGCCATGTTCTAGTACAAAATGTTTAATATTATGTGTAATAATTACAGTACTGTTAGCAATATCTATAGATCACTAATCGCTAAAATATATATAAACTGATCAGATGCTCTTTGGAACATAATACTAAATGATTAAAAAAAGAGTTCAGTTTAAGTTTAAGTATATATATATATATATATATATATATATATATATATATATATATATATATATATATATATATATATATATATATATATATATATATATATATATATATATATATATATACACATACACACACACACACACACACACACACACACACACACAATGATAAACCTGTCCCACAATCCCCTAGATCTAGTTAACTAGAGCAACAATATATTTTTTTACTATCATTACTTCATACAATCATAAATGTAGACCTTATAAAGTTCTGAAATGTGACAGGACCCCTGAATGACTAAAATGAAATCTGAGTTAACTTACCTTGTGCCTGAGTGCTCCATATCTGCGCAAAAAACAACAATTAAAAACAACAAATCAATAAAATAATTCATTTACATATAATGCGCTTTTAAAAATAAGCATTCATATACAGATATATTAATTGTACAGAATCTACCTGAGTTAGAGTCACCAAAACTACAACACCTAGTGTCTCCAGCTCTCTCATCTTTGACAATACCTGAAATATTACAAAAAGTGGTTTACATGGTAGTTAGACACAAAAAGGTTTGGATTCTTTTGAGCTATAGTGCAGGAACACCTGTGGCCAAAGAGCCAATCAGTAGAGCCCCCAGGGGCCCATCCTCTCCTCCTTAATTCCCTGAGGACCTGCGAGATATGTGAGGATAACAGAGAAAAGAAGAGAGGGAGGGACTGATGCGAAGAAATATATAACGAGAGGGTGGAACTGAGAGCAAATGTCATCGTCATGATAGTAAGTCAGCTTTCCTAAATAGGCACTTTAGTTGAAGTCTTTTCAAACACTTTTGAATGAAATAAAAAACAACCAATAGTATAATGTTAATTGTATTATTTAAAACAAAAGGTACAACAAAATAAGACTGACATGGTCTAACATTAGTTTGGTTACACTTTACTTAGATTGTCTGCATTCTACTATAAGTAAACTACACTCACCTAAAGGATTATTAGGAACACCATACTAATACTGTGTTTGACCCCCTTTCGCCTTCAGAACTGCCTTAATTCTGTGGCATTGATTCAACAAGGTGCTGAAAGCATTCTTTAGAAATGTTAGCCCATATTGATATGACAGCATCTTGCAGTTGATGGAGATTTGTGGGATGCACATTCAGGGCACGAAGCTCCCGTTCCACCACATCCCAAAGATGCTCTATTGGGTTGAGATCTGGTGACTGTGGGGGCCATTTTAGTACAGTGAACTCATTGTCATGTTCAAGAAACCAATTTGAAATTATTCAAGCTTTGTGACATGGTGCATTATTCTGCTGGATGTACCCATCAGAGGATGGGCACATGGTGGCCATAAAGGGATGGACATGGTCAGAAACAATGCTCAGGTAGGCCGTGTCATTTAAACAATGCCCAGTTGGCACTAAGGGGCCTAAAGCGTGCCAAGAAAACATCCCCCACACCATTACACCACCACCACCAGCCTACACAGTGGTAACAAGGCATGATGGATCCATGTTCTCATTCTGTTTACGCCAAATTCTGACTCTACCATCTGAATGTCTCAACAGAAATCGAGACTCATCAGACCAGGCAACATTTTTCCAGTCTGCAATAATCCTCTTTTTCCTATTTGTAGAGATGAGTGGTACCCGGTGTGGTCGTCTGCTGTTGTAGCCCATCCGCCTCAAGGTCGCGCGTTATGGCTTCACAAATGCTTTGCTGCATACCTCAGTTGTAACGAGTAACGAGATAGTTATGTCAGTCAAAGTTGCTCTTCTATCAGCTTGAATCAGTCGGCCCATTTTCCTCTGACCTCTAGCATCAACAAGGCGTTTTCGCCCACAGGACTGCAGCATACTGGATGTTTTTCCCTTTTCACACCATTCCTTGTAGAAATGGTTGTGCGTGAAAATCCCAGTAACTGAGCAGATACGTGAATATGAGTGATGAGTGAAATACTCAGACCGGCCCGTCTGGCACCAACAACCATGCCATGCTCAAAATGCTTAAATCACCTTTCTTTCCCATTCTGACATTCAGTTTGGCGTTGAGGAGTTTGTCTTTACCAGGACCACGCCCCTAAATGCATTGAAGCAACTGTCATGTGATTGGTTGATTAGATAATTGCATTAATGAGAAACTGAACAGGTGTTCCTAATAATCCTTAAGGTGAGTGAACATGTCAACTATAGCTATGTCTCATTTCAGGAGGCTGCGTCCTCCGGAGGACACAGCCTTCGAAATCTTACGAAATGAGACACAGCTTATAACTCTCATTAGAGTATTAGTAGACTGTCTGCTTAATATCTGCTAACTCTTTATTGTGACGCCCCCCAAAAGACATTCTACTGACTATAAAAGACTTTGCAAGTCAACTTATTCTACGAAACCTAACCTAACAGTCTACCGATGCTCTAATAAGAGTTAGTTGAAATGTAGTTACAAATTAAAGAATGTTAGCTGACCTCAGGCATGGTTCTTAGCACCCTGATAAACACCCTCAAATACAACCCCAAAAAAGAGCACCCACAGTTCAAACTGTAATCAGTGTTGGGGAGTAACTAGTTAAACGTAATTGAATTACAAAATAAATGCAACTGCAATGAGCCTGGTCAGTACCTGAATGGGAGACCAACTGGGAAAACTAGGTAGCTGCTGGTAGAGGTGTTAGTGAGGCCAGCAGGGCGCACTCACCCTGTGCTCTGTGTTGGTCCTAACACCCCAGTATAGTGATGGGGACACTGTACTTTCAAAGAGCACCGTCTTTCGGATGAGACGTTAAACCGAGGTCCTGACTCTCTGTGGTCGTTAAAAATCCCAGGATGTCCTTCGTTAAGAGTAGGGGTGTAACCCCGGCACCCTGGCCAAATTTGCCCACTGGCCACTGTCCATCATTGCCTCCTAATAATCCTCATATCCTGATTGGCTTCATCACTCTGGCTCATCTCCACCAATCAGCTGGTGTGTGGTGGGCGTTCTGGCGTAATATGGCTGCCGTCACATCATCCAAGTAGATGCTGCACATTGGTGGTGGTTGAGGAGATTCCCCCTTCTATGTAAAGCGCTTTGAGTGCCTAGAAAAGCGCTATAAAAATAGCATTTATTATTATTATTATTATTATTATTATTATTATTATTAATCTACTGAGACAAAATGTGTGACAGGACAATCGGTTTAAGATTGAAGTAAAATATGTTTGAAAATCTATTTCATTTTTTGGTAAAAGGGATGATTTGGATTAGTTCACCCAAAAATTTAAATTCTGGCATTAATTACTCACCCTCATGTCCTTCAACACCCATAAGACCTCCGTTCATCTTTGGAACACAATTTAAGATATTTGTGATGAAATCCGACGGCTCAGAAAGGCCTACATTGGCCACAATGTCATTTTCTTTCTCAAGACCCATTAAAGGTCCTAAAGACGTCGTGACAAAGCCAATCTACAGAGGTTCTACAATAATTTTATGAAGTGACGAGAATAGTGTTTGTGTGTTAAAAAAATATCACACTTCGTGTTGGGTTTTCAGATTTTGCTCCCAAGAACTTTTTTGCAGGTATTGGGCTGTTAAATGCGTCTACCGTATTTAATACTTAGATGCAGGGCTTGACATTAACACCCGCCAACCCGCCAAATGCGGGTAGATTTCAGCTGTGGCGGGTACGGCAGCCACTCCCACTAGCCACTTTGGCGGGTTGAATATAATTTCAGCCTACAGCCAAATGAAATGCCAAGACCGTCGTATCACAAAATTACAATTTTATTACAATTCTTTATCGATCAACTTGCAGTAAGTGAAGGCGGGATAGGCGGAATCGCGTGAATGACACAACAGAAGCGTGCTCTCTCTCTGTCACACGCGCAATCAGTTCTCCAGTGTTGGGCATAGCGTCGCTACAAGTAGTGACGCTACTAGCTTAACTACATTTTTCGTTTGCACTTTCCCAAGCATTTCTGAAGATCAAGCTCAAATTGGAAACACAACTGCCAAGTCGCCGATATACTTCACATTCTATGTTCCTTTCTGTCTCGCGCAGAATCACACAGATGCGCGTGAGCCTTCCAAAGGACTCCTTTGGCAGTGATCGCGGAAAGACGGGTTTGTCGCGTACACTGGATAATCTAGTTGACGTTTGTTTCCGAGCGCTCAGTTCGCTGTTGCACGCGCATCATCCACGCGGTGACAGAAAAGAATCGTCTTCTAAACACCTCTTATTAAAAGCATAGGGATCCAGCATGTTGCCAAATTGATTTCTGACAATTTTTGAATAACTGAAAAAGTATGCATGTCTATCTGCTTGAATTATATTGATCACAGAGATAGCATTGATTGGAATGAAGATGGTTCAATATAAAATGAAATAAATAAAAAATAGCTCAGATGTAGTAAACTACTTTTGCCAAGTTGCTGTAGCAGCTTGCTACATTTCCTATAGCTACCCCCAGCTTTAGTGTAGTGAAGCTTAATTTAATGTAGAGTAACTGGTATCTTAGCTCACTACATTTTCCAAGTATCTTGCCCAACACTGCTCCTTGTGCCTGAATAATTAAATACACATGCACACATGTTTAATTTGCTGTAATTGTCCAGCCCTTGCCCACCTGCACATCCCAGCTGATATACAATGTAGTCTTGATTTGGGTGGTCATTGCATGTGAAAGTTTGAAAGGGTTTTAAATCTTCAAAATCAAGTAAAATGACTCAAAATCAAGTAATTTAAGCATGCCAAAGTCAACTTTAATCATATAAAATGTAATTTCCAAACCGCAAAATTGTGAAAATGCTGAGTGGCTAGTTACTTTGGAAAACCACTAGCCACGGTGGCTGGTGAGCAAAAAAGTTAATGTCAAGCCCTGCTTATATGTGAAATGCGCAAACAACACAAACAAGTTGATTGAAACTTTGTAGGTGGCGCTACCAAAAATGACACACCAAATGCTGAAATCCATATCAGGCATACATGTTTACTACTTCTGTAACGTGTGCAGTTTCATGAGTTTTCAAGCATGTTTAGGTCCTCAAAAAGGCAATTAATTTCGGGGAAGAAGCATGATTGGCTGAGTAATTACAATAGGGTTCATGTTTTTGCTCATGTCTGATGTACTGAATGAAGATGTGAACATGAAAAGATCTCAATGTCAAAGATGTGGACGCCGCATAATTGTCATGGACCTATAGCAGTTTAAAGATGTTTAAAAGCTGGAGCAAAGATTTTTCTAGAAAGTTTGCTTTGGAAAGCTGTTTTGAACATTTTGGTTGAAATATTTTGGGCCAAAACATTATATGCTGTTTAATGTTTGACGATCGCATCATGTAACATGGGCATAAGCAATGCTTATATCGCTTGTTTCTACCTCTTCTCCACCTGAGAGATTCTGCACTCCTTCTGAAGATGCAACACCCTGACCGTATAACAATGAAAACATGGATTGCCAGAAAATCACAAAAGCAATGTGTAATAAATTACAGAATATATATACTCACTAATATTAATTAAATACATGACATTAATGAAGAGTTATGGTAAGAGTTTGGTTTAGGGTTAAGTACTTGAATTGATGCATAATTTACTTATTACTATAGTTAGTACATGTAGTAATGTGTAACTTGGCTGACTTTTTATCAAGCTATAATGTTATCTAAAGTTGTGACAGTAATAAATATGACAGTTGTAGTCTGAGCTGCCCTGATTTGAACACACTGTTACATACTTTGTGAATTTTATGGCCATGGGTATTCAACTTAACCTAGAAACAAGTGTTGTGTAAAACATCCTCATATAACTTTCCTAATTTATTAAAGCTCCTATGTGAAATGAATATGGATGATGAGAGATCCTTTGTTCTGGGAACAAAGGCTGGGAACAGTAGGACTTGACCTGCTAAAGATGCAGATAAACAAGAGGGTGGAGCTGCCAGCTTTGAGGTGAAGGTGATGGTGAAACTAAAGATATCTGTGTTAACTTTGGAAACTGGATCTCAGCAAGAACAAATACTTTCGTTTCATGTCACTTTCTGGGTCCTCTTTGTGCCAGGCCCAAAGTCAAAAGGTCTAGTTGTCCCCCTTTATCGGCGGCCTTGATTACAACCATGCTGATATTCAGCACAACATCAGGATTGCATGTGTGCATAAACCAGTTCAATAAGACATGAACCTTATTAATATTTGTGATATGATGTAACAGAGGCCAGCTAGTGAGAGCTGCAAAACCTATCTCCCCTGATCTCAAAAGGATCTCTTTAGCGTCCTTGTTAACGCACCCACCTACCATGCCAGCGACCCGGGTTTGAGCAGCACAAAGGAGGGAAGAGCAATATTGACTTCCCGAGGAAGTGGTGTTAAAATGATTTAAGTACAGGTGGGACGAAGCTCGCTGCCATGCCTCTGGCTATTTTCTTGAGTTCCGTGAATATCACAAACAGAATTGGTGACAATAAACAACCCTGGTGGAGTCCAGCACTCACTGGAAACAAGTTTGACTTGCTGCCGAGAATTTGAACGTAGCTGTCACAAATAATAAAGAATAATAATAATTCATTACATTTATACAGCCCTTTTCTAGGCACTCAAAGCGCTTTACATTTAGAAGGGGGAATATCCTCAACCATCACCAATGTGCACCATCCACCGAGATGACGTGACAGCACCATTAGCGGCCTTGGTATCCCATACTCTTGAAGCACCTGACACAAGGCACCCTGGGGAACATGGTCATTAACCTTCTCCAAGTTTAAAAAGCACATAGACTGGATAAAGAAAATCCCATGCCCCATCCAGGATCTTTGTCAGGGTAAAAAGCTGGTCACCTGTTCCACATCTGAGATGATTTGTTGCTCCTCAAGCGGAGGTTCGACAATTGGTCGGATTCTCCTTTCCAACACGCTGGCATTAGCTTTCACAGGCAGGGTAAGGAGTGTGATCCCTCTATAATTGGAACACACTTTTTTTTTTTTTTTATGGGTACCACCATTTTCCAGTCAGCAGGTGCTGTCCCGGATTCCCATGCAACATTGAACAGGCATCTGCCAAGACAGCTTGACTTCATCCAGGGCCGTTAGTCGGTGAATCTTGTCCGGTGCCTTGCCACTTTGGAGCTTACTTGACTTTACGGACACACTACTGCTTGGTCCTCAACTAGCTGAGAGACTCTCACTTGTAGTGCCATGCAATGGTATTGGACATTCTTTGGTGAAAGGCTCAATGCTCTTTATATATCACACCCATATACAGCTATGGGAAAACAATAGAGACCACTTAACATTGATTTCTCAATGTTAAGTGGTCACTTTATTTTTTCTGAATCTATTTATATGGTGGGTATAGATATATTTTTTTAATCAAGATTATTCTTGGAATTTAATCTTGGATTAATCTACTGTAGATTAAAATGGCTCATCTGAATTCTGCCCAAGGCATTCAGAATATGTGTGCTACCCAAATAATAGGTGCGTTTTCATGGAGCACCGTAATTAGTTTAAAAGCCGCGCTCACATCAGGCTATAATAATGTCAAGACAGGAAATTTTTCTGAGGGGTAAACTTTTTATTTCGTAAGAAGTTATGAAGATAAAGTTAAAGTAATGAAACAGACTTAGCCTGCCCTTACGAAACAAATATATATTGAAGTATATTGGAAAATATCATATAATACATTAGGTAATATATTCACATATATGGGATTTAATATTTATAAACTCCAATATACTGCAATATATGAAAGCGGCAATCATTTGTATATTTTGCAATATATTACAGGAATATATAATATATTGTACATATCCATCAATACATTATTCCATGTATTTACAATATATTATAATATATTATAATATATTGGTAAATATATTTTCCTTTCGTAAGGGATGGCTACACTCTCTCATCTTGACAGTGTTTGTCCCAGGCACTTTTTTCCTTCAACTGTGCCTGACAGAAAAAAATATTTTTCTGAGATGATTTTTACACTTTACAACAAATAAATAGCTTTTATAAAACCTTATAAGTCCTGGGGGCCGTTGAGAGTTGCAATGGCATCCGTGAACACATTCAACTGCTAGAGAGGACAGTGTCGACATTTCTGATGCGCCATACAAACTGTCACAACATGTCACAAACTGATTCCGACTGAAAGTCAGCGGTCTATGGTCAGCACATGTAAAAGCCAGATCGGTTTAGATAATGTCTCATGTAAACAGTCCACTGAATCTTTCAATCAGATCGACAAAAAAGCGGTACTTGTGACTGGAAGAACTCCTACAGTAAGCTAATTCTGCACTGCACAAGGTGCAAACAACCTTAGTCTTGTCAAGGCATTTTATTTCTGGAAAAATTCCTCCTATGACGCAAATTGACGATATTAAAGACTACAGCCAGCAGAGAGAGCCATTTCCTCATGTTTTCAACCCGCGCATGGGGGGTGTAGATCACACACACAGATCAGCTCGCAGCTACAGGCACTCATTTAAACGGAGCTATGGTGAGCAATGTAAGTCTTAACTTCTCAAACTAATTTCTATGAAAGATAAGCTTGCAAAGGCATGAACTGAAATGCGCCAGACTGAACTCGCGTAGTGAATGTATTCCACAAGTGTAGTCGCGATTACCTCAGCTCTCATCACGATGGCTCATCAGCTCATTTATCTGACTCCTGCAGTTAGTGCTCAGTGCTGTGATACTCGCGCGGTGTCTCACTCATTATATTGAACAGACACGTTCAGTTTTTAATTGTAGTGTCTTCTCTAACTCAGTCACTGTAATCAAGTTGGTGGTGTTGGGAATGGCCTCACAGGGCAGCGAAGCATTCTGGGAATTGTAGTCTTTCATCTCCATGAGACAAATACATTTTCTGTCTTTTCTCAGTCTAGAAGCCACCGAATTCAAAAATAAATTCACATTTCTACTACATTGATGACCCAGTTTAAATACAGATTCATCTTCCCAGCGCTGAAGTACCCCTTTAACTCCAATAACGGCCCATCACTAATAAACAGCCCCATGTTGCAAGGATCTGTACACAATTCCTGGAAGCTGAAAATATCCCAGTTCTTGAATGGCCAGCATACTCACTGGACATGTCACCCATTGAACATGTTTGAGATGCTCTGGATCGGCGTATGCGACAGTGTGTTCCAGTTCCTGCAAATATCCAGCAACTTTCTATTGAAGAGGAGTGGACCAATATTCCACAGGCCACAATCTCTCAACAACTCTATGTGAAGGAGATGTGTTGCACTGCGTGAGGCAAATGGTGGTCACAGCAGAAAGGACCGGTTTTCGGACCCCCAGCCCAGACCTGCCCAGACCCTATACCCCCCTCCCCACCACCACCCGTACCCCACACATTAAAACTGCACATTTTAGAGTTATCCAGACGCTAATTCTGGCTCATATCAAGTTGTTTCATGATATCACCAGTTTACTTGTTTTGTACTTCAATCATTTTACACAAAAATACAAATTTCTATTTAAAGGGGAACTGAATGCCACAGACAAAAGGCCTCATGACATTGAAAGGCATTTAATATTGACAATACATGGTACATGCTACCATGAATACCTTCGCTCTGTTGTATGTTGCCTCTTTTTAGCTTTTTTTCCAAAGGGTTTAAAAAAAGCGTAGAAATTGAGCTTCGACTTTGAGCTTTCTGTTCATGATTCTGTTCATGAGATTGAATGTCGATTAGCTACTCAAATGGTCCACATTCTGTTCAGTCTGGGAAACATGACTTGGTTGATTGTTGTGTCAACAAAGAAACATAAAAAGTCAGCATGTTTACTGATGTGACTTGATACTCGTTGCCACACAAGAGATTCATATAGACTCATGCTCACATTGAGTTTCCCAGGGCTCTAGAAACATATTAGTTGCTGTATTTTATGCCCGTGTGGTCCAATATCCTCTGTATGTCCAACTGCAGCCTGACTTACGGAAGTTTTGGGTTTGTGTGCTCTCCTTTTACACAGGACACACTGAATGCAAAAGCAAATGAGCCCAATTAGTGCCGAATAGAACAATAGCAGGCCCTCAAAACCTCTACTAAAATGATTCTAGAATTATAAAGTCGCTCTCAATAATTAGCAATAATTACTAATAACTAGTTCAGTTAAACACTGCCGACGTTCCCTAAGGCTCATTAATGTTTCCTGATTCTCAGACCCAGAAAGGCTCAGTTAGATCCGTGACTGTGATGATAATGAAAGCAAGACTCTATTTCATTAAAGCGAGGCCAACACAAAAGGTGGTTTCATAGGTGGTTTGCTGAAGATGTGGGCTGGGAACCATTAAGAGAACTCACTGGGGAACATTTACAACACAAAAAATATGTATTGTCATCAATTCCCATGCCAAAGACACATGGGGACAGATTTTCTAACAGCTTGCACCAGCGAAAACCCCCCTTCTGGTATTTTAAAAAAAAATTATTATTATTTTTTACATTTAAAGACATGTAGTGACTTTTAGGAAATTGTAACTATTGTAACTCTCTTTACTATGGTATCTCTCAGGTCTCCATCTCTCGTCTGCAGCGGGTCCAAAACGCTGCTGCTAGACTGCTTGACAGGAAAAGAAAAAACGATCATGTAACACCAATTCTCAAATATCGGCACTGGCTCCCTGTCAAGTATAGGATTGACTTTAAAATGTTGTTATTTGTTTATAAAGCCCTCAATGACCCATCACCACGCTATCTTACAGATCTGTTAGTTCCGTATAGCCCGACACGAGACTTGAGATCACGTGATCGCGGCCTAGTTAGACAAAAAATTGCGGCGATCGTGCTTTCGCTACCGCTGGACCTAAACTCTGGAAGTCTTCCTCCCTATTTTAGAGTCGCTCCTTCTCTAAATACGTTTAAATCTTATCTTAAGACATATTTATTTTCATTGGCTTTTAACACTGCTTAGTATATCTTGGCTCTCCTTGTTTTTTGATGGTTGTTTATTAGTGTGCATATACTTGTTCTTTTACTTCTTTATTTTCTTGTTTTACTTTGTTTTCTTTTATACCTTGTACAGCACTTTGGTCAACATTGGTTGTGTTTAAATGTGCTAAATAAATAAACATTGATTGATTGATTGATTGATTGATTGATTGATTGATTGATTGATTGATTGATATACTATATTTCTTTTTTTTATACAATTTTAATTGGATTATATTGGATATATTGAACCCACTGGAAAGTACAAAAAGAGAGAAACTCTTAACTCGAACCTGGTCTCATAATAAAACTATGATGCACTACCACAATCTGTGCCACAAGAGGGGGTTTAATCTAATCACAACACTGTGTTGATGTTGATTTTGTGTTCTGGAAGAAAATGGCCCTTGAATCCTCCCTGCCCTTTTCAAATGCTTAATATAATAAAAAATAACTTTATTGAAAATTTTGTATTTTAAATATAATAGCCATGTTCATTTGTATTATATTTCTGTAGGTAAATCTGTAATTATACTTAACCAACACTATCTGTAGTGCACATATGTGACCACAAGAGGGCATCTAAACACCTGGCTAATCAACCCTGCTTCTTCTGAGTGACCTCTCAAAACAGCCTAATGCAGCTGGCTAAATGTGTCCATGACCATAATTCTAGATTGTTTAAGCAGTAGCATTTGTTATTTATGCATTATGAATCCTCTGCCTGAAAAAAATCTTTGCCAGGATTGGATTCACCACACCCCACCATATGGGTTAGCTTATAGCTAACAGTTATTGTTTTGTGACTTTCTCGTTGGTGATGGGGAAGCAAACACAGACACACATTGATAATGCAGGGAATGAATTTTATTGTCAAAATGTAGATGTCCATTCACATCCCAACAAATAATGTATTTGAAAAAACATCCAAGGGAAGTTCATTTAACAAACAGATTTAGATTTCCCTCAGAGGCGCTGTGTACTGTATATAGGGGAGTGCATATTAATGTATCTCTCAGATTGATCCTCCTGTTTAAAAAATTGGAAAATTACTTTACTGTTAGTTTCATTTTATGTCAATTATTCCTGGAAACTGATGCATATACTTAACCACTGGCAAATTGCACTTTACAAAGTGAGATGTTTGGATGTTCACCAAAATAACTTTCAATTTACTATCAACCGATATTTATGGGGACAAGCATTGGAATTAAAATTGCAAAATTATTTGACACATCAACTGATCATGAATAGTTTTCAATGAAAATCCCTGAGATAACATTAGGGATCTCTGATTCAGTTAATTATATAATAATAATAGGTAACACTTTACAATATGGGTGCACTAATATGCATTAATTCATGCTTAACTAATGCACAGATAATCATGAGTTAATGTATTACTAATAGTGAAATAACCCACTTATTAATGATTACTGCATCAGCAACTAATGAAGATTATACATGATTAATAGATTAAGTAATCATTGAATTGTTATTAGTTAAATATGGCATCATGTATTAATTCCTTAATAACATGTTATATGAACTAATAATTTAAATAAATGTGTTAATTACCACAACGGGCCAAAGCCGTGCATTTCAACTTCCAGTTGTCTGCTTTAATGAATCATTAGCTAATGATTTATAAAGGTATCATTATGTTATGACTTTACTTGTTGTGGGACATAACTATTAACTAATTAAAAATTAATTCAAAACCCATAACCACAATTACATATTAGTTAATAAATTAGTTAGTCATTTCCCCCAAGAAGTAAAGTCATAACATAATGATACCTTCATAAATCATTAGCTAATGATTAATTAAAGCAGAAAACTGGAAGTTGAAATGCACGGCTTTGGCCCGTTGTGGTAATTAACGTGTTAATTTACATTATTAGTTCATATAACATGTCATTAAGGAATTAATACATTATGACATATTTAACTAATAACAATTTAATGATTAATTAATCTATTAATCATGTATAATCTTCATTAGTTGCTGATGCAGTAATCATTAATAAATGGTTTAGTTCTTCATGAGTCGTACATTAACTCATGATTATCTGTGCATCAGTTAAGCATGAATTAATGCATATTAGTGCACCCGTATTGTAAAGTGTTACCTAATAAGTCCATTCGTTGTTTGTTGTATTGAATGGATTGTGTGTTAATCATTGGTTATAAAATCTTGCAACTTGTAAAACATGCAAATTCCTCTGAAAGATTCTCCCATTAACCAGTGTCTCTTCTAATCAAATCATAGTAAATGCTTGACATATATTACATATTTTAAAAGCAATTTAAATATATAAACATCAGTGATTGGACAGTGTTGAATCCTGATAAATTACATAATTCAAGTAATAACATTTAAAAATGTTCACTGTCTGACCAATATGCACAGTGTGTGATTTTGTTGTAAAGTATTTAATACAGGTTTGAGGGCTTTTTCTGAACAATCCAGTCATCCAATATTACCAGAAGCTGTAAAAGAAAAAATACAATTCATTATTTTTAATGTATTATTAATTATTGTGTATACATACAATTGCACTATAAATGTAGGTTTGGAACAAAATATGGGTAAAAGTTTTTGGTGAACTGGCCCTTCAACCCTCATCCTTCCCTTGCACTCCTCGAATTCAGTAAAAACAAAAATGTTGGTGTGCAATCGAGAGTTAAGTGCGACATCACTCCTTGGGTCTGTCTTGGACCACTACGATGAACTCTTCATTTTTTTCCACTTCAGATTTTTAAATATGAGTTTTGGGATGGAAGGATGAGGGTTAAATATATTACAGAGTTGCAACAGCATCTTGAATTGTAGATGTGATTCTATACTCGCATGAGGATTAGGTCTGTGAAAGGACTGGCGGTCCAATGTGTGTAACAAAGATACATGTGTCTGTACTGGCTGTACCTCACTATTTGAAGGACATCCATCCCATCATTATCTTCTTCCTCGATAGAGAACTGAGAGTAAAGAAAGGCTTCAGTTAATGAATGTCAAGTATTTCATTTCCTGGATTTTTTAGAAATAGTGCATTTGATACTTCACATGGACATTTTTGCCTAATTCTTGGTATGATTTTGTGCAATTTATTCAGTACGAATATGCTAAGATGTTCTCATTCTTACCCATTCCGACACTGCTGCCCACACACGAGACTGAAAGACAGAACACGTGCACAAAAAGTCATCCATTTTTATATTCATTTCAGTTATGTAATGTTCAATCACAATGCAATATTGCAATGTAACACTTAAACGTATCAGAATGGCCTTGCATTAGATAACACAGTAGCAAAGGAAGTGGTATTGATATCAAAGAAAGAAAATAAAAACACGTTAACATTGATGATTCATGTTCATACAATGTGGTTATTCTGCTATGACGCTGAGCCTCAAGAGAAAATGGACTTCTACATCCACTGAAAATCACCTTTTGGCTTATTTCCAGATGCCATTTAGTTTGATATTTTATTTTACAGTTTCCTTGTTCCACACGTTTTAATGCGTAACACTATAGTAATAACAGTAAACTATGCATAAATAAAGCTGCAAGCAGCAATTAAGGGACCAAGCACAAAATAACTGGGATCATCAAACCAACTGGAACAATGAGAAATGAAAGATATTTCAAGGTGATTTTAGGCAAAAAGACTGAAAACTCATAACTACAGTCATTGATTTAATGGTTTATCATTTTTAACCAATAGGTGGTGCTTTGAGTAAATTGACGTTTTGTGGTCAGTGTTGGGTGACAATAACACATGCAAAGTTGGTGTTAATATGCCGAGATGCAACCTCAGAATCATTTTGGCATCATGCCCCAACTTTGTTGATGCGTTATAAAAAACGGACAGTTCGGTTTAGCGACACAAACCCATAACTTTTTGCCGGCATGGTCTTAAGTTGATATGATTCCATTTTGATGAAAATCAGACCAACGGACTAGGAGGAGTGAGAAAAGGTAGGTGAAAAATGGCAGAAAATGGCAGAAAGGACGTTTGGCCGACTGTGGCAAAACTGGTAACTATGTTCTTAGCATGACCCAAGACCAGTTTTATTACAATAGCCTAATTTAATGAAAAGTTCTTAGATTCACAGTCAGGGCACGGTGGCAAAAAAATGATATACCGTATTTTGTAACAATACGCCAATGTGTTGATACAATATAGCATTGACAAAATTCTACATGGCCGACACCAAAAATGTCAGAGATTGGGGAATTCGGTATCATTCAACTTGTCATGCTGCACTGAATTCTTTTGATTTTGGGCCAAATCACTCAGAAGCATGTCCATTTTTCATATCTCCTGACTACTCTGTGGTTCTTTGCCAAAACTGTGCTGGTAGCCTCTACTGGCTGGAAGTAAGAAATTAAGAAATAGATTTAGATTTATTTCCCCTATCTGTGTGCCAAAACTTTTCCCCAAGTGGATTCATGGGCTGCCACAGACTCCAGAGCAAAAAAAAGAAGATGCAGTAAAAGAATAAGAAAAATAACTATGCCATAGCCCCTTCGATACTTGGCCTCCTATTAAATGCAACTAAACCTTAAGTATTACCTATAAATATTACTTGGTACTTAAATGTACAATTATACTATAACAAGGACTCCTTAAAATAAAAAGTTTAACTGATTTTTTTATCTAATGCAATGAAAATTACAAATGTAAAGTGTGTCTAAATTATTTTTGGGACACCTGCACATAAGAACCTCATTACCTGAATACATCCTGCTGTTACAGAACAGGACCTTGGTTCCGTCCGGATTCAGTGGGGCGACGACCACTGAGTACACCTGACCGCACACGATCTCCGACACGTCGCATGTGCTGTAGCCGGGCTCTGGGCTGCACACGCGAGTGCTGCTGCTTCCCTTAACTTCTGCCGTGTAGTTGGTGAGGGCGCTGCTTGACCTCCAGCGCACACGCAGCGTGTTATTGGTTCCTCGAAAGAGACGGATGCCCGAGGGACAGCACTCACCTTGAGAGAGAGAGCGGATCAAACCCCACATAAGATTCAACAGGTGATAGTATTGCTGTAAGTGGCTTTAATAAGATTTTGCCAAGAAATAGACATGAATGAACTTGCCGTCCTCCTTGATTCCTGTTCTTTTTGGCAACAAAGCACATGAATGTATCAAATTCGTAATTACGACTTCGGAAGTGGGAAGTAGAACATTTCTGATAGCACATGAAGGCAGCATAATAATCTAACCAGAAGTTTAAAAAATCAGTTTTGTTTTTTATTTTGTTGCTGTCTGATGAAAAACCCGGTAATACTTTAGTATAGGGAACACTTATTTACTTTTAACTACGACTTTTGCCTCAATAAACTCCTAATTTTGTGTAACCCTACCTCTCAGCCTGCTCCAAGCAGGACTCGAACCCGGGTCCGCCAGCATGAGAGTCGGACGCTCTAAGAGGAGGCTAAAAGCTGCAGCCCCTAGCATCAGTCGCTAGAGCATATTTTGAGATCAGAGGAGTGAAGTTTACTCGCACTGCAACTACCATCTGGCCTCTGTTACACTAATCCCCCTAAACTTTCCTCCCATATGGGTCACGGCACCAATGTAATCCCTCCTGTTCGAACCGCCCGCTCCAAGCGGGACTCAAACTCGGGTCCACCGGCATGAGAGTCAGACAGTCTAAAAGGAGGCTGAAGAGTCATAGTGTCAGTCACTAGAGCATCTCTTGAGATCAGAGGAGTGAGGTTTACCAGCTGGCCTCTGTTGCATTTACTGCTTATTATTATTTAGTAAGGTAGTTGTTGTAGTGTTTAAGTTTAGGTATTGGGTAGGTTTACAGGATGTAAAATAAGGTCATACGTTATAAGTACTAATAAACATTATGGTATATATGTATAGTAATATGCATGCTAATAACCAACTACAGCAGTTCATAGTGAGAATTTAACGTGAGTCTGCTTTTTGCAGTTTTAAAGTTTTACCATAGATGTAATAGTTCACAGATCATGATAGCATTTATAGTGCACAGGTGACTAATTAAGTATTTTTTTGTGTTTTTTTTCTTAATTTTGGAAGTTTTTTTCTTTTTCTTGAATTATGCATTCTTAGATGCACCTTTCATTGGACAGCGACAATATGCATTTTTAACTTAAGTCTAGTCATTGAGAACACACCGGTAGAAAATCCATGATAGGTGCACTCCGCCTTGTGCCCGGTGCGACTGATTGCTTCCAGGGAGACGGTGTAGTTCGTGCCGCAGGTGATGCATCCCATCACGCATTCTGTCTCCATGGTGTGACACTGCGCATTGCCTCGCGGTGAAGACAGGGAGGCGATGTAGGTCTGGGCCCCGATAGCGTCTGACCAGCTCACATTGGTCATGGCCTGGGTCACCTGGCTCACTGTGAGATTGGCTGGGCAACAAGGTGCTGGGAAAAACAATATTAATACAAGTATATTTGTAGACTATCAACTAAAAAGACGTGTGCTCCAGAACGCAAATACAGCATTCTTGCTAAAACGGGAACTCATTTAAAATGCTCTACATAGGCAAAAACTCTTTCCTCACATTTGATTTCAAAAGCTTTCTGTTAGCATGTTGCTAAGCTAAAGCCGCCACAAGCTTTAAAGGAAGTGCATGTAAGATAGTGACCAAAACTTGTACTGCAATCACTTTCAAATCTCCCCTACCCCTGACTCGAGGTTGCCAGATGTACTGCAGGATCAGCAGGAACGTTTGTAGCTGCAGCTGTGGTAACTAGAGCAGATCTGGCAACCCAGATGCCGAAACACTACTGACTTTGTGATTGGTCGATAGGTGGAGGGCGGAGCTTCAGGCCAAAACACATCATGTCAACAACAACTTTTAAATGACAATATCCTGGCCGGACTACTGTTGTCAGTGATACAAGTATTTGAAATTAACATGATTTCTTAAAGGTCCCATTCTTCGTGTGTTTTCGAAGCTTTGATTATGTTTACAGTGTGCAATATAAAATGAGTTCATGTTTCGCGTGTAAAAAAAGAGTATTTTTCACACAATTGACTTATCTGTACAGCGCTGTTTCCTCTGTCCTAAAAACGGCCTGGTGATTTCCTTGTTCTATAAGTCCCTCCTTCAGAAACACATAACGAGTTCTGATTGGGCCAGCGCTTCCCGTGCTGTGATTGGACAGCAGCTTAGAGCACTTTGCCCGGAAAGGTCCCGCCTCTTACCATAATGGGGAGATGCAAGCGCTGAATGTGCGCTCTTCTCCACGTGAGAGAGCAACGGGACCACGCCCCCTATTTTGCGTGTTCTTGTGGGCGGAGGGTTCGTCAACAAACCGTTCTAGTGACGTCATTACAGCAGGAAGTGCAGGGATGTAGTCCAAACCGGCCGTTCGCTGTATGCTTTGAAAGGGAACTTCTGTTAAATAACATATCTCGCTTGGCATTGAACATTGAGCGTTATAATTTTACAGGCATTATTTATGCTCCAACAGCAACATTACACACTAATTAAAGTTTGAAAGATGGAATCGCGAAGAACGGGACCTTTAATGTGTAGTGACAGGGCAATTTTATGGTTAATTGAAATACATTTCTTGCATACAGTTCCTTTAAATATACAGCTGTACAAATATAGGTTAAAATAGCCCATTTTGAGGGATTTTATTGATACTTTTTGAAGACATGTATTTATAGTCTTAAAACTTGAATTCTTAAATCATATTGAATGCATTTTATCTGCCTGTGTAAGTTTTTCTTTTGTGACACAACTGGCTCCCCTTGCTCTCTGAATCACCATGGAAAGCTAACCTGTTTCCAGGGGAATGGTGTAGCTGGGTATGCTATCTCCAGCTGAGGAGGACGCGGTGACACTGACTTCATAGATGGAGCCACACGGCAGGTTGGGCACCTTACAGGAAGTGCCATTTGAGTGACAGAAAAGCTTGTTGCCTACTGGGCCAATCAGAGTGACAGTGTAGTTGGCAGCTGTGTTAGCAGAAGTCCAGTTAACCAGCACACTAGACACGTTACTCTGGCTCACATCAGTGATCTCAGGCATGCATGGAGCTTTTGGGGGAAAAAAAGAGAGAAGAGAGAGTGTGTGTATAGTTATACATCTGTGGCACATATGCATGATCTAAATTCAAACTGAGTGTGTGAGTTTACTTGTTTCATGTGTCTGTGGTCTGCAGATGAGGTTGCAGCCGCTTACGTCGTTGCATGGTATGACGACTACGCTGTACCTGCTGTTGCAATTGAGGTCAGAGAGGGCGCACCTGGGCGCCGTGTCGTTACACAGAACCGTTTCTGTTGTATCCACCGCACGAGTCTCATACAGATCCGCACCACGCACAGGAGACCACTGTATCATCAGCGTCTCCCAAGAAACCGCAGAAACCGTTGTGAGCTCTGGACAGCAAGGCACTGTGGATAGTAAAGAAAAACATATAAGGGTTTTTTATGCAAACGCATTTTTGTTATTTAAAAAAATTAATGCAGTCATCGCCATTTTATAGAGAAAATCATGCAGTAACTGGATCAGGGGTGAAATATTACATATTTTGTCAATTATTCTAATATTCTGTAATATGTCAAAATTATGACACTGTAGGACAGGTCCAAAACACCATTTAAGGGGTGGTGTTCAGACATTCGATGTGTTTAACGCTCTTGTGCTGTTCGCTTTTTGGTCAAAAATGATTGTAATTAAATGATTGTACCCTATTTTAGTTTGATGGATGATGTTTTTAATTCAAATTTTGTAAGAATGGATTTCACCTAAGAACGAACTCAAGAAGTTCAAAGCTGCAATAAGACAATGAAAGTTTCCTCATCTGAATAAGAGACCTACAAGAGAAAACAAGACCCCACCTGGTCCAATCCAATTTCCCACACCGGCCGAATCCTGACCCCCTCACCCTCTCTGTGTCAGAGCCACACAATCATGCAAATCTCACAGATCCTGCCACAAGCCGCTCCTTTATGGTTAATATAAATCATTTTGGTGTGATTGGTAAACGGGTTTCAATCCCCCATCAGTAGACCCGGAATAATAATGACAACAGTGCTTGTTCTCCTGGTGTGGGAGATGCTCATAAAGATCTTTTGATAAACATTTGCTGTCAGCCCCCAAAGATAGGTGTGACCATTTGGGCTCGAGAAGTTCAACTAAAAGCTGCATGAATATTTGGGTGCTAAATGTTTCTTATTCTTTGTTCTGGTTGAGTATTTAAAGGGAATTGGCAAACCACTCAAGGAAGCATCTGTATTCAGAACTTCCCACACTGTTGCGGTGGGTCTCTATTGCCAGGTGACTCTTTGAAACGTTTATATTATTTGGGGATTTATATTGTATATTGATCAGTTGTGTATGAGGAATTCTCCTTTTTAAAGGTGCACTATGCAACTTTCCGTCCACTGGAGGGCGCCTATTCAAAACAAATGCGTAGTTTGATGACGCAAAGTGTGAGCCCAGCATCTTGGGAGATGTGGTCTTCACGACTTCACCTCACAGCCGGTGGAAAATAGGACTCGGGCAGAAATCACGTTCATCCATGCGGTTATTAACGTTACTGTAGTGTGAAGCAGAGCAGGACCGAGTGTTGTGGAGCTGAGCACAGCCACTGGAGCGATTGTTAAACAAATACCCGCCTCGCGAATACCGGGACTTTTATTATGACGGGACGGGACACAGTCGCCGGGCGCCTGCACTGATCCGCTCTTCCGGTTATGATTTTGAGGTAATGCAGCTCTGTTTATCATATTAGATACATTTAAGTGTGTTAATGATGTTATGACGTTACTCCATGCGTTCACTTGTTCACACTGCTAAGAGTAAAGCGCTCCAATAAAAGCCGAAACCGAGGGTAACGCAGATATGACGCAATTGACAGGCGACTCCCTCAAACGCTATGCTGAAACGTCCCGGTCCTTAGTTAAAATAGCAATTTTCTCACAATTTACAAATAGTTTGAAACATCTGGGATATTGTAGGTACTCAACTGAACAAAATATATAACACCGGCCTAGTGGTTTTTGGATATTTTACTGCAAAAATACTACATAGTGCACCTTTAATTCCTTTATTTGATATTTGTACCTGTCTAAAATAAACATTAATCTTGATTTATCTTGTATTAGTTTGAAATATTTTTTCTCTAGTAGTGTCGCTTGAAGAGTTTGTACTTTCGGCAAATCTTCCCATCAGGACAGATTCACACAGAGGACTCTATGAACTGCATAGCGCAAAGCATGAGGGACAATCTGATTTCTGACTGTTGCTTTTATTAATAATTTTTAATTATTAAGTTGCAGTTCAGGTGATTATTGTTCCAAATTACACTTTTTGTTATGAGTATGAGTGCGACTCATTTAAAGGTAAAATAGTTCACTCTGCAATCCTCTGACTAATATCAGAAACTGAAATTTTTTTATCCATGAGGTAATGTAAATCGCGAGCATTATCCTCTGAGTGAGTCCTGGTCCCATGGAGGAATAAATATTTGAAGATAAGAACTAAGAAAATCAACGATCTAAATTGAATCCCGACTAATTCTTTAATCAGCCGTCGCTATAAAAATGTAACAAACTTAACGAAACCACATACCATTGGAGTCAGATTAAATTATTGATGGAGTCAGATTTAGAATTGGGTCTTCACATTTTAATGAATTGCAGTGATCTTTCTAGAAGTGCCAGAAAAGACATACACGCAGAAGTCCTTCAACCAGCTGCTGGATTCCTACGTTGGGCCAAGCGGGTGGAGTTTACATTTTGTATTTTTAGGGTATTTTATAGTATGACATTTAATTTGTGCAGTAGTTATAGCCCATTTTTTCACTTTTTGAGGATGGACCTTTTATAAATCTTGAATGCTTTGGGGCACAGACTGAGGTTTAGTTTTTTTTTAAAGACTGCACTTGCCAGATTATTGCCGGAGTGAAAAAAGTAAACTCAAAAAAATGTATTACATTTTACAATGATTGTTATAAAAAATGCACAATTTTATTTTATGTTATAAAAAATGCACAATTTTATTTTATGTTAAATATATATTTTCCAAAACATATTTTACTCTAAAACAAGTAAGAAAATTAAAGCCATACATTTAAACAAGTTCCAAAATTGAGGTTGATGTCTCAAAAAATGAGCTTTCAGTATGAATGTTTGTGTGCCGTACCTAACGTTTCCAATAGATGAAATGTCTCCCATTGATTTTCAATGCGGCCCTTTCTGACCACAAACAATACTAGTGTGACCATTAGAACCATTTAACTTTTTCGAATCATGTGTTTTTGAGTTCACACAGCAAGTCCCAAAACCTTTACTAAATGTCCTACCATTCCGATAAAGTAAAAAACATTTTCCAGTCAAAATTGACCAATGAGCCCCAGAGAGTTAAAGACTCCATGAAATCCCTTGATGAGTTTTCTTCCCTGTATTGATGTTACAATTTAAAGGGTAAATCTTGATAGGATATATAGAATGTTTTGCTCCTTTGTTTAAATTAACAAAATACTTTAGTTTTCATGACTGCCTGCTTCCCAATTCTCAAATTGACGCTTCTTCTATTCTTCCTCCACCATCCTCCCGCCCGTGACCCAGAAACCAATCGAACTCAGCCATCTTGAAGGTCATCTCAGTTCTACAATTGCACCGCGAGGGAACCAAGAAATGAGGAAGCTTCCTGAGGAAGCCAAGACGCAAGGAAAGGAAGCAAGGAAAACGAGGATGCACAAAAAAGACATGAGAAGCACACCACGATTTGCTACTCGCTACAGCTAGTAGGGTAAGATCGTTCTAGACAGCATTTGATTGGATAAATTAGGCTGTGAGTGCAACATGATGTCAATCTTTCAATCTTTTTTGGCTTGTTTTCTCGGAAAAACAGTGTGTTCATTTTATATTCATTAAAGTGCTAAAAATAACATGAAGCTCTCACGGGTGGTGTGGTTGACAAGAGGGCCCGGAGGACTGGCTCCAGCCTGGTTGTGTGCAAACACACTCATGATGTAGGAGTATCCGCAGCTGCAGTTAAACTGACAGCGTGGCTCCGTTGAGTTGCACATCCCCTCGATGCCATCATCACTCTTAATGAAGGTAGTGTAGTACTCTGCTTGAGGGACGGGGCTCCAATTCAAAGAGCAGTTACCAGCCACCACCTCCTCCACCCAGATAGGCTGTGGGGGACAAGGGACTGACAAATAACAGGTTAGACAATGAGAATCACTACAAAGGACTACAAAGTGATAATGGCTAAAGTTAATGATACTTCAGAAGATTTGTAATATAGCACTTATGTAACAGAGCCAAGTCGCGAACATGTAACACAGCCAGGTCTTTGATATGTTCTGTAAATGTGGTTGGTCATATTTACATGCTAATGGTTGTCATAACCATGACATGTTTTTGAATGTGCTGTTTGGTATAGTTTTAGTAAACAGACTGATGAGAGAGTAGTTTATCTTAATAAGGACGTGTCCAATCCTGATCCTGGAGGGACACTATCCAGCTACTGAGAGAAAAGGCTATAAATGATCTGCCACCTGCAGCATCCACACACGTGATACTACTACTTGCCAGACTCTTTCTTTATGTATACAGACGTGTAGGGTACTGTAAGGCTAAGGTAAGGATATTGTTTGAACAACGGCTGGTTATTTAGTTGCGTTTTTGGATAATTTTTAACCAAAAATAGTTATGGACTGCAGCTTTATGCACGGCTAAACTGGCTAATCAGGGTCTTCGTGACTACTGGAAACTTAAAGGCAGTTGTGTTAGAGTTAATCTTTGCAGGAAAATGGCCCTCTAGGACAAGGATTGGAAAATCCTTAAAATATTAAGTACATCAATCTGAGCAAGTCCTGTTACACGTGAATCAGTTAACTCACAAGAAACAATCTGTACTGGGTATGAGGGGACACTGTTTCCGGCATTGTTGATAGCGATCACTGTAACAGAGTTGGTCTCTCCACATCTCAAAGGAATCAGGGTGCAGGAGTTAGTAGATGAGGAGCAGTTCTGTCCAGACAAGCTCATGGCTAAATACTGCTCCGCACCCTTGGCTGAGTCCCACGAAACCACAATACCTGCGTCAGGGGTGCTAGTCACCACAAGAGCAATAGACTGAGGAGGGAGAGAACCTGAGGAAACAAAGTTACATGTGTCTTAACAATAGCAGATATTCATTATTAACATTTTAAATCTTGTACATGGAGGGCCACTGTCCTGCAGTTTAGCTTCAACCTGTTAAACACACCCGAATCAGCTAATCAAAGCCTTTCATGCAGGTGTGATAGAACACGTTGGAGTTAAACTCTGCAGGAAGTCAGCCCTCCATGAGCCCTGAAAATCCCTGCTTGGCTGTACTTAGTGTGTATGTGTTGCTATAATTGTTCTGTTATTGACCCCTTTCTTTTCCTTAAGTGGAATTTAGAGGTATGACAAAAAACAGTAGATTTGTATTAAGTGCAACAGTGACTGCCTGCATTTTGTAAATTAAGTAATCTCTTTTTCCATTCCTATCCTCTTACGTGTGATCTGGCACACTGTGAAGTCATCTCCGGGAACGTTCTCAGGACTCCAGGCGTTTCCCTTAATACAATAAAGGGTTCCTGCCTCCAGGCCTTGAAAGAGAACCTGAGTGTCTGTGGTGTTGATGCTGCTTTTGCTGTATGAACCGTCTTTGATGATGCTGAAGCTGTAGAGGACAGCACGATTGACTGGCTCCCACTTCACCAGGATGCTGCTGTTACTGGGAGAGCTGGTGTTAAAATGAGGAGCAGGAAGGACTGAGGTCCAACAGAATGAGGAAGAAAAATAATGGTAAGAGATCAGGAAGATGGCTACATTATGAAAAAAAAAATTGATTCCCAAGCTAAGTTATCTAATTCTGAGGTATAGGTTCATTTAGTTCAAGTGAAATGGACATGGGAGACAACTGACAGATGGTGTAAAGTAATCAGATAGGTACCTTTTCATTACTTCCCTGTCCTTTACAACCTGCTTTTTCCGTTCTGTTTCGTTTTCTGTTTTATTCTTTTCTTTCTTGTTCTGGCAGGTCCTGACTGTCCCTCTCTAGTTCCCATCTGTTCCTTTCAGGTCCCTTATTTTCATTTCTATTACCCTCGGTCCCTCCCTCTGTTCCCTTCCCTGTCCAGTCCTTTCCTGTCCTGTCCTTCCCCTGGAAAATCCTGTCTGTCCCTCTCCTATTTCTTTCTGTTCCCCTCTGATCCCTTTAGGTTCCTTCAGTTATTTTCCATTACCCTCTGTTCCTTTCTCTGTCCTGCCCTTTCCCTGGAATATCCCACATGTCCCTCTCCCATTCCTTTCAGTTCCCTTCAGGTCCCTTCAGTTTTGTTCTGTTCTGTTCTGTTCCATTGCCCTCTGTGGTTTGAGCTGGTTTATGCTGGTCCTTAGCTGGCCATAAGCTGGTTAAAGATGGTCCTGAGCTGGTTATAAGCTGGCCTTGAGCTAGTTTCTTAGAATCAGCACTTGACCAACTTAAACCAGCTCATGAAAAGCTTAAACCAGCTCATGACCAGTTAAGGACCAGCTTAAAACTTGGGCCATGCTTCAAAACTTACCTAAACAGGATATGCTTCTTTTTAACAGGTCAGTCTTTCCTGCCCCCCAATGTTCCCTTCAGGTCCCTTCTGTTCCACTACCATCTATTCCCTTCCTTGTCCAGTCTTTTCCTTTCCTACCCTTCCCCTGAAATATTCCCTCGTTCAGTTCCTTTCTAATCCCTTCCTTTCCACATTTTTCTCTAATTGGGTACTTTTCAATCAAAACTTGGCATGGGTTCTACTCTTACCACTTCCTGGTGTGTCCTAACTAGTTCTCACCTTTCTTAGTTGTTTGAAGAAAAAATCCCATTGTGCTGTAATGTATCATATGCATGATGTAATTATGTGTATATGTGTAAGTGATATGATTTCTGTTCTGAGAATTAAGGTCCCTTCCCTTATTATTTTCTTGTGACCATCTCAGGTGGAAACCATACAACCTGAACAATGAAACAAAACTGCTGAGGGCCCTAAGGTAAAGACACAGAATAAACTTTCTGTGCCCAGTCCCTCGAGGAGGGCAGCCCTTTTGTCATAGTTCATCTTCTCATACCTGGATATAGTTACTTATGGATACTTGCGTGCGAAACCTATTTAATTGAAAATGTGAACACAACCTATGCGTACTGCTAAAAATCAAGCCCATGAGATCCGCTATGTAGCTTATCCTGAGGTCGTGTTCCCCCATCACCCCCCCCCCCACACACACACACACACACACACACAATGAGAGGATAAGGTTTCTGCACTGGTTGAGGGTTAGAGAATAGCCAACTCTGTCCGTTCATGAATGGATCATTTCTTTGGCCTCTAGGTCACAAGGGTGGAGAGAGGAGAAAAATATACCTGTCCTTGCCCCCACGGGGATGGATGGCTGGCTTCTGCCTGCACTGTTGACAGACATGACACTGAGAATGTAGTCTGTGTCCGGCTGGAGGTTGGTGACAGTCCCCGGAGACATGGGTACTGGGATCTCTGAGAAGAAAGATCCATCATTTGTCTCAGCGCGCAGGATGTAGGACGCTGCGCCGGAGACCGGAGTGAATTCCACAGTGATACTCTTGCTTTCTTTAGAGGAGGCCATCCCAATGGTGGGCACATCAGGAGCTAAACATGAGAAAATAAGTTTACAATTTAATTCATTTAACACATTATCAGTTAACTGCATTTAACAATGCTTTTATTTGGAGCCAAATGGGCTCAGGAATTATAAGCTGCAGCAGAATCAGTTTATCAAGCAAGATGCTAAGCCTGAAATGGGGTTTATATGACCATGGAAAACCTGGAAGTATGAGGGAATTTACAGGCAAAGAAAGGTCATTTTAAAATCGCTTTAAGTTTTTCACACTGAGACATACTTTTGAGCAAGACATCGCCAGTTCAATACGCACCAGTAGATCCATCCACATTAGCGTCTCCCAGAATGTTCATGAGGCTTCCCAGGGCCTCAACACGAAAGGTGTATTGAGTGTTGGGGTTCAGGGAATTAACGGAGCCCATAATAGTGTTCTGTCCGAAGCTGGTAAAGACTACAGGGACTGGAGCGTTCCGGAGGGAAGCTGTTACTCTGTAGGACAATGCACCTTCATATCTGCTCCAGCGCAGCACTGCACTCTTTGATGTCACCGTAAAAACACTCACGGTCATTGAGCTCCCTGGAAAATACATGAAATATCTTTCTGAGGTATTTATCAATGCTGTTTATATAATGCAAATAACAACCAATTAATGAGTTTTAATTTAAACAGATACTGTAAATTGGATCCAGATGAGCAGTACCTGATGCCTGTAAATGAAACAATTCAAAAACTTTTATTAGATTTTAAACATTTGTTTAAGTAAACAATTGCATACATGTTTCCTATTAGTAGATTCTGAAGTGTTTTTGATAACTGCATAATACGAATGCTTGACAGAATAAAGGAAAACGCTATTTTATTTTACATCTTACGGAACTGTTCATATATGAATAATGGGTCAAATAAACAAATGAATAAATATTTAAATAAATAACATATGACTCATAACTCTGTACCTGTGAGAGTACTCCAAGCAAAAACGCCAGTCCTTTGATTCCTCCAAAGCCTGCCATCTGTTTTCTCTGTTTGAAATCCTGGTTATCTCTTTCTTTTTTTTTGTAAACAAACCAAAAAAACCCCACTAAACTCTGCACTTCTGTTTCTTGTGTTTTGGCTGAATATAGATGGAGCTTTTCTTGAAGACATCTCAGATGCTTTAACCTAGCTCCGCCTCCTCAAAAGAGCTGGCCAGTAAAAGCTTGAGATGAGAATGAGCTAGCCAGTCAGAAGTGGAGAGGAGAAACGCATGCAAACCGGTGTAACAGAAGACTGGGGGAAGATGTCTAATGCTGTTTAGCCTGCAGTCTTGCAAATAGTGCGGTTTGTACAGATTTGTGTAGTTTAGTAGCCAGTTATGTAAAACATTTATTATAAAGTGTGTGTGCAGTCCCTGGAATCTTTTCTTTAAAAAAATAAATAAAAAATATTGAATAAAAGAGACCATATTTTCTTTTTGTAATTTTGAGATGGTACATTTTGGGCATTTAATTTATGTATAATTATAAAGATTTCTGGATCCAGGCATTCTTTTGTGTTACTTTTTTATGGTTTAAGTGTGTGTTTTCATTAGCTGTGTCCCACTAATTTGCAACAGTTTAAATAAACTTTAAATACCAATGAATCATTACATGTTTGCGTACTTGTATTTTGTAATTTGTGCACTGCTAAAAGTTTTTTTAAAACATTTTTAATTGAGTTTGAGAGATTTCAAATGTAACAAAATCTGCACGTTTCCAACAAACATCAGGTATCCTGCTGCAATTGCAACAAAGTTTTAGCCCACAAAGAACAAATGTTTTATGAACAATTTAATTGTGTGTGTGTGTGTGTGTGTGTGTGTGTGTGTGTGTGTGTGTGTGTGTGTGTGTGTGTGTGTGCGTGTGTGTGTGTGTGTGTGTGTGTGTGTGTGTGTGTGTGTGTGTGTGTAAGTATATATATATATGGAAATCATGGAGGGGCTGTGAGAGACATAATCTAAAAAAAATCCAGAAATCACAATATATGTTTTTTTTAACTATTTATTTGTATGATACAGCTACAAATAAGTATTTGAACACCTGTCTTATCAGCTAGAATTCTGACCATCAAAGACCTGTGTAATAAGTTCGATAATGTAAGGAAGGAAGAGGACACGGGGGTCGGCTGGACGGTTGATGCGTTTCTTTATTTCGTAACTCAATAGTCAAAACCAACTCAATAGTGTGGCTTCTCTCAGACTCATAACACAACGATCACTTCCGGGTCGGCACTTCCGGCTTCCGGTAGCTCAGTCTCTGGGTGTGTGTGGCATCAACCGTCCGGTCTCTCTCTCCCCCTGGCTTCCGGTTCCACTGGCGTTTTATCCTCTCTCCACGCCCATTACTGGAACAAGATACAGGTGTTATCAATCTGCGTCCAACCCACTCACTTACCGCTCGTCCCGCGGCTCTCTCTCCCGCTGCAGACCTCGCTAAACCACGCCCCCCTTGCCACAACCTGTAAGGCCCCGATCACACAGAACGCGTTTTTAAGGTTCGAAAACGTGAGGCGCACTGCACTTCCTTTTTTGGCAAGAGTTTTTTTCATTCAGAAAAGAGCAGTGCCTGGCGGGTTTTTTTATGTTTCTAGGCAACCCCTGAATCGCCTGTACTGTCAGTCAAATCAATGTAACGGTCAACACAACGGAAGGCCCGCCTCTCCATTCATTCGATTGGACAACAGAAAATAAATGAGATGACGTCGGGCGCTTTTCCACTCAGAGTTGACTTTTTTTCAACTTCATGCACTCGGAGCGCTCCTTCAAAAACGCGAGGCGCAGCAAGCGGTTTAAACGCGAGGCGCCCAGGGCGCATAAGCAGCGCGCATAACGCTCTCTGCCAACCGACATCCATTCAAAAAAGGTGCCTCTCGCTGTAAAAACGCGTTCTGTGTGATCGGGCCCTGAGTCTGCCTTTAAAATGTCCACCTCCACTCCATTTATTATCATAATTAGATGCACCTGTTTGAGGTCGTTAGCTGCATAAAGACACCTGTCAACCCCATACAATCAGTAAAAATCCAATTACTAAAAGGGCCAAGACCAAAGAGCTGTCCAAAGACACTAGAGACAAAATTGTACACCTCCACAAGGCTGGAAAGGGCTACGGGGAAATTGCCAAGCAGCTTGGTGAAAAAAGGTCCACTGTTGGAGCAATCTTTAGAAAATGGAAGAAGCTAAACATGACTGTCAATCTCCCTCGGACTGGGGCTTCATGCAAGATCTCACCTCGTGGGGCCTCAATGATCCTAAGAAAGGTGAGAAATCAGCCCAGAACTACACGGGAGGAGCTGGTCAATGACCTGAAAAGAGCTGGGACCACCGTTTCCAAGGTTACTGTTGGTAATATACTAAGACGTCATGGTTTGAAATCATGCATGGCACAGAAGGTTCCCCTGCTTAAACCAGCACATGTCCAGGCCCGTCTTAAGTTTGCCAATGACCATTTGGATGATCCAGAGGAGTCATGGGAGAAAGTCATGTGGTCAGTTGAGACCAAAATGTAACTTTTTGGTCATAATTCCACTAAACGTGTTTGGAGGAAGAAGAATGATAAGTACCATCCCAAGAACACCATCCCTCTTGTGAAGCATGGAGGTGGTAGCATCATGCTTTGTGGGTGTTTTTCTGCACATGTGACAGGGCAACTGCACTTTATTAAAAAGAAGATGACCAGTGCCATGTATTGCAAGATTTTGGGGGAAAACCTTCTTCCCTCAGTTAGAGCACTGAAGATGGGTCGTGGCTGGGTCTTCCAACATGACAATGACCCGAAGCACACAGCCAGGATAACCAAGGAGTGGCTCTGTAAGAAGCATATCAAGGTTCTGGCGTGGCCTAGCAGGTCTCCAGACCTAAACCCAATAGAGAATCTTTGGAGGGTGATCAAACTCCGTGTTTCTCAGTAACAGGCCAGAAACCTGACTAATCTAGAGAAGATCTGTGTGGAGGAGTGGGCCAAAATCCCTCCTACACTTTGTGCAAACCTAGTGAAAAACTACAGGAAACGTTTGACCTCTGTAATTGCAAACAAAGGCTACTGTACCAAATATTAACAATGATTTTCTCAGGTGTTCAAATACTTATTTGCAGCTGAATCATACAAATAAATAGTTAAAAATTCATACATTGTGATTTCTGGATTTTTTTTTGATTATGTCTCTCACAGTGGACATGTACGATGACAATTTCAGACTCCTCCATGATTTCTAAGTGGGAGAATGCGCAGATATACATATTAAACATGTGCCGATTTTCGATAAAGCGGTATATCACGATAATGAATATGCATGATATTGTTATCGTGCGCACTTCAAAATATTGTAAATAATAATTTATTAACAATTATTACATTTTTTATAATGCACTCAGCGCTTCCTGTTTTGTGAATCGACAGCAGCTTAGCCCACGTTGCCCGGAAAGGTCCCGCCTCTTACCATAACGGGGAGATGCTATCATTGTAACCATTGATCTCTAAGTACAGCGTCCGTGTGAGGGCCAAACAAAGGTGATTTGACTCTGGAATGAAAATAACAGTGACGACATGGCAACATCCCTCTTTTCCACGTGGGAGAGCAACAAGACCAAGCCCCCTTTTTTGCTTATTCTTGTTGGTGGAGGGTTAGTCAACAAACTGTTATAGTGACGTCATTACAGCAGGAAGTGCAGGGATGTAGTCCAAACCGGCCGTTTGCTGTAGGCTTTAAAAGGAAACTTCTGTTAAATAAAATATCTCGCTTGGCATTAAACTTTGAGCTTTATAATTTTACAGGTATTATTACTGCTCTAACAGCAACATTACACACTAACTAAAGTTTGAAAGATGGAATCGCGAAGAACAGGACCAGGAAAAGTTTACTGACTGTGGCGTCACAACAATGTATGTCGCCCCTTTAATAAAAAAGGTGAGTTCTGTGAATTCTATTCTGGACTACTTTTTCCTATGTAAAGGTTTGGTAACATTTTTATCGATGTGTGTGTGTGTATATATATATATATATATTATATTATATATATTTTAGCACTTTGAGATTTTGTTTAATATAAAGTGCATTATAAATAAAATTTATTATTATTATTATTATTATTATATATATATATATATATATATATATATATATAATATATATATATATATATATATATATATATATATATATATATATATATATATATATATATATATATATACATATATTTTGCTAAACAGGGAGATTTGGAAATATTAAATAAGTCTATATATATATATATATATAATATATATATATATATATATATATATATATATATATATATATATATATATATATATATATATATATATATATATATATATATATATATATAGTCTTATTTAATATTTCCAAATCTCCCTGTTTAGCAAAATATTGTGGTCACACCACTGACATAGTGCACCAGTTCTTAAAACCACTAACACATTATTCTATTTAATTAAAATGAATTAAAAATTATGTTTACATTTGACTAAATATGGTATATTAAACACATTTTATAGCCTACATAACAATACATGTATTATTTAAAATAATGGGAACACTTTAGAATAAGGTTTAATTTGTTAATATTTATTACTAACACAATCATTCTGACGCATTTATTAATCTTAATTAATTTCTTGTAACATTTACTAATACTGTTGGCTAGCCTATTTGTTAATGCACTGTTAACAACATCGACAAATAATGAACAATTATAGTTACTAACAAAAAGCAATGCTCATTAGCTCATGCATCATGAATCATCGTCATGCATCAGATGTCAACAAATGAGACATTTCAAAGTTTTGCCATAATAACAAAATTCTGCGCCTGTCGACTTTACACTCCAGTTAAAGAATGACCCGTTTAACGAACTGTGTGACCCGGTGCCGGGCATTAATGGTGACTTTTAATAAGTTGCCCACAGAAGTTGACATAACTCGCTTGTAAATCTGCGCATATCCAAGCGCACGGGCGTGCGCATTCACTCCTCCCGGATGACGGAAGCGCGCATTTGCCTCGACCCAACTCAAGATGGCAACTGGAGCAGAACACGGCTTGAAAAAGATAGTTTGGCAAAGTAAGTTCGCCAAGAGCAACAGTTGATTTTCTGCAAGCTTCTTGCATACACGGTCCAACGCCTCACCCTTTATACGAGTGCAGCCCAGAGGAGGAGCTGTCAGAAGTTTGACGAGACACATTTAGTTTGCTCAGGGGAGTAACAGTCGCGTTATGAAGTTGTTTAGGTGCTTGTTGTAGTGTGTTGAATAAGAAAACGACATGTGATATGTAACTTATGTGATACGTAACTTATTTTGTTTGTACATGTCTCGCGTGTGTCATTGAGTCACCGTTTCCGTTAGCCGTTCTGCTAATGTTAGCCTCTCCAGTTCAGCTGCACTGTTGAGTGCTCACTTTGACAATTCAGTGGCAGGAGTTGTTTCTGTTTTGAACGGAGAACAGGTTCATAGTTGGGGTATCTGTATGTTGTCATGACTTTGGATGACGCGGAGTGTTTGATGATGTCATAATGTAACTAATGCCGCCTCGCTGCAGCCTGTAGCACGATGACGTAGCTGGTTCAGATCCAATATGTACTGGATTGTGGATCGTTATAGCGACGTCATAGCCTACCGATCTCTGGGTTAATAATGCGTATGCGCTAGTCTTGATGCATGATCGATATTGTATATAGATGATGTTCTAAACTGTGTAGTTGTAGTACTGATAAATAGTATTAAGTAATTATTGATGAATAAATACTTAAATTATCCTAGTTTCGCTGTACATGCATGCAAAACAATTTTACTTGCTGTTGAATAGAAGGAAAAATGAGTCAAGTAATTGTCTCTGTAATTTTAATCCTCAATTTACAATGCAACACGATCTGTAAAGAACTTAAAATTTCCCCAAGCTTTAATGGCAATGAATGACTGTTTCTGTTTTGAAGTCCATACAAGTTCATCCATCCATCATAAAACTGCTCCACATGGCTCTAGGGGTTAATAGTCATTCAGAAGCAAAGCCATGCATTTGTGTAGTAAAAATATCTATGTTTAAAACTTAACAAACTGTAATCTCTAACTTCTGTGTTCATGAGGGAGTAACGGCGGATGCTAATTTTCATGAGAACCAAGTTTTTAGTTTTGCTCCATCCTCATTTGTCAATAGAACTTGTGCTACGCCTGCGTCCTCCATCATACGCTGGAATGGCAGTCGCTCACGAATGTGGGGATAACACTTAGTGGAAGTTTGAAATTACGGTAAAGTTTTAAATATGATATTATCAAACTACTTCAGAAGGCCTTTATTAACCCCTGAAGCCACGTGCAGCCCATTTATGATGGGCTTGCATGGTGATGGGCCATTTACTGCCTTTATTTAACTTGAAAGAGCTAGGAAATTATAACTCAAATTGTATTTGTTTGAAAGAAAAATGTCTCATACACCTAGGATAGCTCAAGGATGAGTAAATTATGGGCTAATTTTCATTTTTGGGTGAACTATCTCTTTAACATTATTCTATGAAAGGACAGCCATTTGATCAGAATATGGGGGAAAAACATTAACAGATCAAGGTCTACATGTAAATTAACATATTACTCAATTAATTTTACCATTGAGATTTCTCTCAATGCAGCAATGCAACGCTCATCCAGCATGATGGCCTTTGCAGACACATTTTTCACTACTTCAAGTTAGAAAAAATTTCAAAAATAATAATAAGAAATCTAAAGAGAGGAAGTAGAGTTGTGAGTTTTCAGAGAAGCCCAGTTCAGAAGTTGGTAAAAAAAAACAAACAAAGACTTTCATTTAACATATTCATACATAGTTGTATATATAAACTTATTTGCCCTTAAGCAGAACAAACTCAAAACAGGATATAAAGCTTCTTCTTTTTCTTGATTTTCAGTTCCATGGTGCATCAGCCAAACCGATGTATTGCTGTAACTAATAGATTGATTTGTCTGATTTGACAGAAATAAAGGACAACATCATTGCCGACTGCAGAAAGTCAGAAACATGGAAGGTCAGTTTGAATGTATTCAAATTTATTCCAGTGGTTTCTGTCTGTCTGATAATCTTTTTTGTAAATGCATGTTATATACATTTATTGTGAATAAATCATCCATGTCAGTTTTTTTTTTAAAACCTTTTTTTTACATTTTGAATCAATCTCTTACCTGGTTTTTCCAGTGAAATGACAAACCTCTCCAATAAATTAGTCCGCTTAAACCTTACCCTACCCCTTCAAGAGAAGATCTGTCGCTTCTTCCATTTGTATGTAACTTGTAAGGAGTATACTGTTGAATAAAGTGTTGCCGCCTTACTATAATTAATATAATGTTATTTTTATTTTTATATTATACTTGATTTGACCTGGATTTGAAAGTAGAATTGGAACCTGAATTTTGCACTTGTGTTCACACTTGTAGTTCGTTTCACTTGGTTTGTTAAAAAAATAAAAATAGTTTTAGTCCTGGCCTGATTGGCATTTTTATCACCGAACCTAAAGGGCATAAGAATACACAATCTGATTGGTCGGCTTTTATGACATGGCCTTTAGAGTGCCAAAGTTATGACGTCACTTTGTAGGACAACCCGGAAGTTAGCGGCACATGGGTTCCCTCGATCAAAAGCCTATGCATTTTCCCCATAGACTTTTGGAAAACCAAAAAAATAAGATCTGTGTTCAACAAAGAGTTATGACCCTTACACGTTCTGTATACAGTTTGAAGCCTAAATAAAGCCGTCAGATAAAAAATGCTAATGGTAGGCTATAAACGGACTACAGCACACCATGGTCGCGGATCAACATCACCATCAAGCTTCCTCAAACTTTATTTAAAAAACACGCTCGCTCATTACGATCTGCGCTGTGTATGAACACTTATCCACTTTTTTTATGGAAAATATTGCCCATTCGTTGTTTCCAAAAATGTTAGAAACGAATTTTGTTTATGCGTGCCTGTCTGAGATTTTATCTTGTTTATTATTTTGTTAGTTTATATAAACCTTAATATTATTTTCTTTGTGATTTAGATTAGGCTATTATGCCCCAAATAGACGTTAAAGATTATCTTTCACTGTATTATGTTTGATTTTATGTTTGCATACCATTTGCTAATTCGCTAGAAAAAAATGTGCTTTTACCATCTCTGAAGCACTTACGACGTAAACTATGGCCGTATCAGTTCTTTTTCTTAGACGATAGATCATAGATCATAGATCGAGGAGAGAACCACTATAAATCTGGACACGTAGAACAGTGCCGCTTTCATTCGACGACTTGTGGTTCCATCTCGGGATAAAACAAAACACCATTGTCGAACTACAGTCTCGCCACAGAAACAAGAACTGCTATTTGGTTACCTTAATATCACAGACTTCTGTGTACAACATTTAGAAATATTGCGCTCGCTTTACGTGTGTAGCTAAATTTGATGGTATCTTGACCAGCTGAGAACTCATGAAGAGCTTATAAAGTGTGTAAAGGAGTCAAACACCATCAGGAATCCCTCCATCACGCCCAAACCATGATCTGCTGCGAGGAGACGCGGTACGAGATGAGGAAGCTGTGATGGGCAAACTCCTGAGTATGACCTGAAAAAAAACCCTCCTTTTTAGGGTCTCATCTTCCTGTTTTTGTTTCGTTTACATGTCTTTCGTCCGGACAGAGAGCCATATTTTCAGTAGTCTCAGTTCTCTTGTTTGTCGCTCTCCAGGGTTCAGATGTCAGCACTCGCGGTTATTCAAATAAACCACATTATCAGAGCAATCAAACCTGTATACATTTCTTTCTCATGCAGAACACAAAAGAAGATATTTTGAAGAATGTTGGCGGGCAAACAGTTGATGGACCTCATTGACTACAAATATAATAATACAAAAATATAATGGAAGTCAGTGGGAACTGACACCTGATTGCTCACCAACATTCATCAAAATATTATCTTTTGTAAAATAAAGTTATACAGGTTTGGATCAACATGAGGGTGAGTAAATGATGACGCAGGCTAGTTATTATTCTTGGCTAATGTATCCTTTTAATGATTTCTGTCGCATAATTGTGATTGATGTCAAATCTTTCTCTTACAGATCCTCATCCTGGACCAGTTTACCACCCGCCTCCTCTCCTCCTGCTGCAAAATGTCCGATCTAATGTCAGAGGGCATCACAAGTAAGTGAAGGAGAAGGTTTTGCTCCAGGTTCAGTTGAACATCCTGTGTGTTAGACGGAAATCCAACTGTCTGTGGATCCCGTGTTTGAACCTTATTGTGTAGTGTGAGTCGGACGCTCTCCCTTCCTGTGTTTTCCAAAAGGGAAGCTTTCTTGTTTCCTCTATATCAAGAAACAGAATGAACTAGATGGGGAATTATTGTGTTAATGTGGTACCTTTCATTTGTTCACAGTTGTGGAGGACCTGTTCAAAAACAGAGAACCGGTTCCAGAGATGAGGGCCGTCTACTTCATGACCCCCACTGCCAAGGTCAGAGTTCAGGAGACATATACCACATGGACAAAAGTATTGGGACACCTGATCATTACACCAATGGGGACAGTAATGAATCATCACTACCAGCATCAATGAAGACTCTAAACCCACTAGAAACAAACGTATTCGCCATACAATGAAAAACATCCACATGCTGAGAATTATTCCATCTATATGCTCCATTGCTCCTGTGTAGTGCGTTTGTTTTGCATTTATGATGATGTCAAGGTGACACAACAATAACGGTCAGTCTATAATTCCACCTGCTTTGAAACGGTACTAAGCTGCAGTGCAAAAGCAAACCGAGCCGGGCCGTATTATGCAGTGGAAAAATACCAATAGACATTAGTATAGAGTTAGTTCACCTTTGCAGCTTTAAGCTTTTGTGAGGTCAGGTGCCGATGTTGGACAAGAAGGCCTGGCTCGCAGTCTCAATTCCGGTTAATCCCAAAGGTGTTGGATTCAGGTCCATCCCACACCATAATCCCCTATCCACCAAACTTTACACTTGGCACAATGCATTCAGGCAAGTACCGTTCTCCTGGCAACTGGCAAACCCAGAATCGTCCATTCGATTGACAGACAGCGAAGCGTGATTGGTCACTCATGAGAACACGTCTCCACTGTTCTAGAGTCTAGTGGCGGTGTGCTTTACGCCACTGCATCCCACGCTTTGCATTGTATTTGGCAATGTGAGGCTTGCCTGCGTTTGCTCGGCCATGGAAACCCATTCCATGAAGCTCCCGCTGCACAGTTTTTGTGCTGATGTTAATGCCAGTGAAAGTTTTGAACTCTTCAGCTGTGGAAACAGCAAAGCTTTGGTGACTTTTATGCATGTGCCTCAGCACTTCACTCTGTGACTTTGTCGTTTTCAATTTCGTGTCCGTGTTGCTGCTGTTCCTATGTTTACTTTACAGTAATTGCGCTTACAGTTGACCGTACAATAGCAGGGATATAATTTCACGAACTGAATTTAGTTCAAAGGTGGCATCCTATCACAGCACCATGCCTGAATTCACTGAGCTCTTCGAAACTACCCATTTTTCTTCACAGATGTTTGTAAATGCAGACAGCGTGGCTACACCTGAATTCAACCATGGTAATGGGTCTGATTGAAATGCCTGAATTTAATAATTATCCCAATACTTTTGTCCATATAGTGTACATATAATAAGCCTAATATCACTTTACTGTGATGATCTGTTTATGACCCGGGTGTTTTATTTTTGCAGTGTGTTGATGCATTTATTAATGACTTCAAACCGAAACCCAAATACCAAGCTGCTTATGTCTTCTTCATTGACTGTAAGTGTATCGCTTAAACTCAGAAAATCAAAAATCAGCTAGATTGTGTTATTTTCAGCAAAAGTGACATTTTTTATTATTATTATATCAAAATGACCCCAGACTGCCCTGATGAGCTCTTTGACAAGATGAAGAAGAACTGTGCCAAACACATTAAAGTGTGTAAAGAGATCAACATTTCCTTTCTGCCACAGGAAGCACAGGTTAGTTTACCTGTATTCTGGAAATTCATGTAGCCTGGTCTGGTTTTATATGTTCTTTTGTTTATGACTGTGTTTTACGGGTGACCTGTGCAGGTGTTCACCTGTGATAACCCAGAGGCCTTCAAGAGCATCTACAATCCCAACAGTCAGGACAGAGATCAGACGCTGGAGATGATCGCAGATCAGATCGTAACAGTCTGCGCCACGCTGGATGAGTACCCTGGAGTCAGATACAAGAAGTATAGACACACTTATTCACTTCACGTGCTCGAATTACACCTGATGCTTGAATGGACATTGAATCATTGAATTCTGTCCTGTGCAGAGATTCAACTCTCACGTATGGAAAGCAGTTGGCCGAACTTGTGGATAAAAAACTGGCGCGACATTACGAGATGGATGACAGCTCGAAAATAAAGGTGAGAGTTGTAGTGTGTTTACAACAACCACACACATCAGCTTATCTGATTAGTGCTGTTGGGTAAATGGCTGTATACTCAGATATACGTAGTTCTTGATATACTCTTGTAGTAGGGTAATATGTTTATTTATATATATATATATATATATATATTCACATGTATATTTAATTATGTATATTAAAACATTCACTTAGCAAGGATGTGTTAAGTTGATCAAAATAAACAGTAAAAGCGTTTATAATTAGGGCTTAGTGGCTATGATCTAAAGTTTCTGTTGTTAGAGATTTTGCTCTATTGTTTATATAGTGGTATGGGGGGGTGGGCGATATACCGGTAGAAGTTTGTCAACCAATTTCTTCATTGTCTTAATCTGTTAAAAGCCTTTCTAGGGACAGGTGTTGCGAATTAGCCCTGGCTAAAAACACTGTGATACACGCAACGGATTATTCTTTATGTAATAATCTTTGTCGACTTTGTATCTGTCCCTATTCAAATAAACAACAAATAAACCTGTAGAGATTTTGGAATATCGTTTCTATCACGGTTACACTCGTCGCGTTGCTGTGCTGCGCAGTCATTAAAGGGGTACTTCAGCGCTGGGAAGATGAATCTGTATTTAAACTGGGTCATCAGTGTAGTAGAAATGTGAAATTATTTTTGAATTTGGTGTCTTCTAGACTGAGAAAAGACAGAAAATGTATTTTTGTCCCATGGGGATGAAAGACAACAATTCCCAGAATGCCTCGCTGCCCTGTGAGGCCATTCCCAAAGCCACCAACTTGATTTCTGTGACTGAGTTGGAGAAGACACTACAATTAAAAACTGAACGTGTCTGTTCAATATAATGAGTGAGACACCGCGCGAGTATCCCAGCACTGAACACTAACTGCACGAGTGATGAGAGCTGAGGTAATCGCGACTAAACTCGCGGCATACAACGCGAGTTCAGTCTGGCACGTTTCAGTTCATGCCTTTGCAAGCTTAACTTTCATATAAATTAATTTGAGAAGTTAAAAGACTTTGCTCCCCATAGCTCCGTTTAAATGAGTGCCTGTAGCTGCGAGCTGATCTCCCTGCAAGCTGAGTGTAATCTCCCATCCCACATGCGCAGATTCAAAACATGAGGAAATGGCTCCCTCTGCTGGCTGTTGTCTTTAGCCTTTGGGCAAACATTCCTCCTATGATGCAAATATCGTCAATTTGCATCATTGGAGGAATTTTTCCAGAAATAAAATGCATAAATCTTGTGTCTCAGGGGGATATGAGGGAGGGAAAGCACAATCATTTGAATATACTCCAGGGTTTCTACTGATACAAAGCCATATGCTAATCGCTGAAGTAACCCTTTAAAGCGTATCATTTGCATACATTTTTAAGCGTTGTGGTTTTAAATCGGTTGATTTTGAAACCGTTGACGCACATTTAGTAGCGAAAGAGAACTCGTTTCAGTATATGCGCACTCTTTGAATGGCTCGTTTTACTTGCAAAGTCATGGTCACTTTGACACATAGGTATATGTGTTTAAAGGTGCCCTAGAGATGATTTGAAACAAAATGTTAAATTGTTCTGATATCTACATACAGAGTATTTGGCTTATTTAAGGGCAAAACTTGTCCAGATACAGTTTTACAGGTCCATTTACAACCCTATACATTGTCCCTAGGATGTAATGCTCTGTTTTTGCCTCATTTGGAAGAGTCATGAATATTAATGTTGAGCTCTGCTCTGATTGGCTTATTTCAGCAGCTCACATTTTTATACAACGTTAGTCACAATGTTCGCACTAACTGTGATGTACTCTTAATACAAGCGTGCAAAAACATCATAGGGCCACTTCAGTTTTCAAAAATATAAATATATAACTTATATTTTTACAAAATGAATAGCCTTGTCAAATGACTGTCGTTTTAACTTATATGGTGGAAAGGTGACGTTTGCTAGAAGGATCAAGTGAACGATCCGTAAGCAATGTATCTACGGTTTTATTTTGTAATACAAAATAATATTACCCTTTGTCATTAGACACACTATTTAGTTTTGTATGGTACTTGGTGTTTCCTATTGTTACTGCACTAGCATCTTGCATCATCTAGACAATGCGGTCTCTCTAAGAAACTTTCAATTTAATCAGAAATTGTTTAAACATCTAGTCAATAAGTGGATAAAATCGCTACTTACTGCTTGCAGGAATACAGTGTCCCCTTTCTTTAGTTTAAGACGCTGAGCGAAGCTGGCTTGAAATGGGCTGATCAAACGAACGATTTGTTGTGGTATCTGATTATAATAAACCTCAACCATGACTGTTGACATGTGACAACTGTCCCCTGAACATCCTAAACATGACGTGTGTCATGAGAGCTGCCGTTTTTGCTATCCTCGAGTGTCTTGTTTACCATCAGTAGATTCGGCTCGTCAGTTCTGCCTGACAATGCACATGTTTGGACAGATGCAAATGTTGGAGGCGTCCATATAAATGATCCCCAAGGCTTGCGTCACGGTTGGCCTTATGTTGAGAATCTCTGTTTTTCCTGTGGTGTTTTTCACAAGCAAGATTTTGCATATGAAGGAGGAGGCAGTGGTGTTTGAGACTCACAGTATGTGATGTCCATGTACTGAACTCTTATTATTTCACTATGGCAAGGTTAATTCAATTTTTCATTCTTGGGCACCTTTAATTGTTCAAGCCCAATTAGGTGGCAAAAAGCACTAGGCTCAGTTCTCACACGCTCTGTTTATCAGCACTGTCTTAAGCCCCTTTCACACTGCACGTCGGACCCGCAATATTCCCGGAACATTGCCGGGTCGCCTTCTGTGTGAAAGCAACCACGTCCCGGGATTGATTACCGAATTCGACCCGGGTCGGGGACCTAGTAATATTGCGGTATTCGACCCGGGACGAGCGCTGTGTGAACAAAAGCCGAAACTAATGCCGCAACGTGTACGTAGTTATCTTGCGACTCCTAGAGCTTGTTTTTTCAATAATACAACCCTGCAGTGCCAGAAGAGCTAGTCGGTGTTTTAAACGCAGCGAGTGTTCGTATACAAAAGAAACTAAAATTAAACAAGCAGAAATGAGCGCAAACTGGACACAAGTCGAGACCACGGAGCTCCTTACTATGCGCGCTGAAGCTGAGATCGCTCGCCATTATACGTCACATCAGGATGTCACGTGTCAACTCGATCCAGGACCGTTACGGGTTGTGTGTGAAAAGTGCACATATTACGGTATTTCGCTGGCAGTGTGAATGGACCAAATCTAGCAACCCGGGAACAAATGCCGGGTCGCATTATCCGTGTATTTGCCGGAATCGCAGTGTGAAAGGGGCTACAGAGACGCTCGACATGAAGCTGCTGCTCATAGAGCATCTGAGAACTTAACCTAGTGCTTTTTGCCGCCTAATTGGGCTTGAACATGAATTGGCAAGTTAACTGAGTAATTTATGGTGAATGTAAACAAATGAAAAAGAACAACTTGAAGGGTTAGTTCACCCAAAAATGAAATTGATGTCATTAATGACTCACCCTAATGTCGTTCCTCACCCGTAAGATCTCCGTTCATCATCGGAACACAGTTTAAGATATTTAATATTTTAGTCCCAGAGCATGTGCAGTCAATGCCCACTTTACTGTCCATGTCCAGAAAGGGAATAAAAACATCATCACAGTAGTCCATATGAGACATCAGTTAGTTGATTAGAATCTCTTGAAGCATCGAAAATACATTTTGGTCCAAAAATAACAAAAACTATGATTTTATTCAGCATTGTCTTCTCTTCCGCGTTCCTCCAAAAAGATTCAAACGGTGTGAATCGATCAATGCTTCGGGTCGCGAATATCGCGTGATTTCAGCAGTTCAGATCGCGTCAAACCGCCAAACTACTGAAATCACGTGACATTGGTGACCCGAATCATTGATCGATTCACACCGTTTGAATCATTGATCGATTCACACCGTTTGAATCTTTTTGGAGGAGCGCGGAAGAGAAGACAATGCTGAATAAAATCATAGTTTTTGTTATTTTTGGACCAAAATGTATTTTTGATGCTTCAAGAGATTCTAATTGATGATGTCTCATATGGACTACTGTGATGATGTTTTTATTCCCTTTCTGGACATGGACAGTATAGTGTGCATAGACTGCATATGCTCTGGGACTAAAATATTAAATATCTTAAACTGTGTCTGAAGATGAATGGAGGTCTTACGGGTGAGGAACGACATTAGGGTGAGTCATTAATGACATCAATTTCATTTTTGGGTGAACTAACCCTTTAAGAGTATAATGGTGCAGCCGGTCTTAAAGGGGTAATTTTTGGGTGAACTGTCCTGAACTATCGTGACTGAAGTGAAAACAGTATGTGTATTGGATCTGTACAATCAGCCTTAAAGTGACAGCAGCCTAATAAACCTGCTATGAATTTTGTAGCTTTAAGAATACATTTCTATTTAATTCATACAGTAAGCCCAATGAAGTGTCTTATTTTTACATTGATTATTCAATTTCTGTAGTATTTCTTAAGTTAAATAAACCTATAAAAAAATCAGAATTCCAAAAAACACCCAGAATATCTTAGAAACAATGACGGTTTGGATTTAGATGAAAATCTAAGTAAACCCTAAATGTTTACAGCAAGAAGTAAATTGAAGTACAGAACATGGTAATAAAACAAATGTTTAGTAAAAAATCTGTTTGTTCAATGCCACATTCAGAATTTTGTAGGTAATTGGGTTTGGTGAATAAGATCATTACTCCCAGAGGCTTGTTTCTAGTCTTGGCTTTTGTTCTGATGTCATCTTGTAAGTGACAAATCTGCTTGCACAAACCATCAGAAAGTTTCTGTCATATTCAGGGGAAAACGCCAGCTCAGCTTCTGATCGTCGATCGTGCGCTGGACCCTGTCAGCCCCATTCTTCACGAGCTCACCTACCAGGCCATGGCTTATGACCTCCTACCTATGAAGGACAACACCTATGAGTATGTCACCTCAGCTGATTTACTTGACTTCTATCTAACACTAAAATGAGCTTGAAGTGATTGCTGTAATCATTATTGAGGATGCAGTGTGAAATCAGAGCTGTCTCTATTTACTCTAAAACACATTCCAGCTCTTGTTATGGTTCTGCTGTGTATTAGTGCTTTTCTGTGTGTTTTCTATCAGGTATAAAGCGAAGGATGGCACTAAGAAAGAAGCTTTACTTAATGAAGAGGATGAATTATGGGTCAAATTACGTCACATGCACATTGCTGAGGTCACTGAGTGAGTAGTTCAAATAAACCAGCATTGGTTTCAATGGTCAGATTTTATTTAACTTGACTGTGTGTGTCAGTGCTTCTCTGTTTAATAAAATACACTACTAAGATTTGATAATGTATTTGAAAGAAGTCCTCATTTATTTGATCAAAAATACAGTAACAAAAGATACATGTTAAAATATAATTTACTACTGTGATCAAGGCTGGATTTTCAGCGTCATTACTTTAGTCTTTAGTGTCACATGATACAGAAATCATTCTAATGATGATTTTGAAAACAATTGTGCTGAATGCTGATTAATACTTTTTGATCAGTAGAAAGTTCAAGAACCATGTTTATTTTATATAAAAATCTTGTAACAGTTTAAAAGTAATTATTATGAATAAAAGTGTTAATTTCCTTTAAGAAATAAATCGTACTGACCCAAAACTTTTAAACGGTAGTGTGTGTATGTTATGGGATTGCTTCTTCCGCAAAGACACATGCAATGTGGCAGATTATTATCAAAAATATCCTTTAGCAATGTAACCAGTACTTATGTGTTTTCAAAGGCGAATCCCCAAACTGGTGAAGGACATCTCTGCCAGCAGAAATGAGAAGCAACCAGCTGATGGGAAGGTACAGTATGTTTTTACAGTTAATTACAGCTCCAAACAACAACCGTAGTCTCCAGTTACAGATTCCCTCATACGAGTGTGTCATCGATGCTCCCTGTCATTGGCAGATCACAATCGGAGCGCTATCGCAGCTCATGAAGAAGATGCCAGCCTTCCGTAAGCAGGTGACTCAGGTAATTGAGCTGCCTCACATGCCCTGAAAGAGCATGCTATCACACGGCTCCTGTGACATTCATTCTGCCTGTCCATTCCACAGGCTGCCTAATACACAGTAAAAACCCACTCAATTCTCGCTTGCCGATTTATGTTTCCCGTCTCTTTCAGAAAACTGTCCACTTAAATTTAGCCGAGGATTTGATGAGCCATTATCAGAAATATGTGGAAAAACTTTGCAAAGCGGAACAGGTAGAGCATGGTGATCTTGTGGGGAAAATGACGCCCTCTTCTGGTCAGACTGTGTATGTTCATGCCTCTGGTTTGTGTGAAGGATCTGGCTGTAGGTGCAGATGCTGAAGGACAGAAGGTCAAGGACCCCATGAGGACATTACTTCCTGTGCTGTTAAACCAGTATGACACCACTGACAAGATCCGGGCCATCCTTCTCTACATTTTCAGTCTCAACGGTGGATGTTTCTCTTTTCCTGTCATGTAGATTGGGAAACATCTGAACTACCCAGCTCAGCACTGCCGAAAATGGTGTTTTTGCCTTGTTTTAAGTCCAAATATCTAAAAGTTCTTACATTAAGAAGCATTTACTAGACAAGCAAACGCTTTTGTCTGGTTTTGGGGGTAAATAACTGAAAATTAAGTGAGCTTTTGCTTAAAATAAGCAAACACAAAACAAGATTATTTTGCTCACCTCATTGGCAATTACTTTTCTTATTTTAAGCCAAAGTTCACTTAATTTGGAGTTATTTTCCCCCAAAACAAGACAAAAACGTTTGCTTGTCTAGTAAATCCTTCTTAAATGTAGGAATTTTTTGATATTTGGACTTAAAACATGGCAAAAATACTAAGTAAGCAAAGCATTTTTTGCAGTGAGGATGTTTTCCTGCTGGATGTGTTCAGCTTAATATATGTGTGTGTTTGTGTGTCATGGTCAGGTACGACATCGGAGAACCTGAATAAACTGATCCAGAATGTGAAAATCGAGCATGAGAGTGGGTATATCCTGAACTGGAAACATCTGGGAGTTCCCATCGTCTCCACAGTAAGTCCGCGGATGCATTTTTCTCCTCTGGCACTGCTTTTCCACCTGGCATTACACAGTACGCTCATACTGATGGCTTATTTGGTTTCGAAATGATTTCAATTGTGGTTATGTAGCTTGGAAGTGATAGTGTGCTGTGTGTGTGTGTGTGTGTGTGTGTGTGTGTTGAGATATATATATATATATATATATATATATATATATATATATATATATATATATATATATATATATATATATACACACACACACACACATTCACAGACATATAATACCAGTGTTTCAGTATCAATGCCATTCAAATTTCATGACACTCAGAGCCAATTCCCAGACCACAGCATATACTGCTATTTAAAGGGTTAGTTCACCCAAAAATCTAAATTCTCTCATTAATTACTTTACCACCGAAAATTCCAAAACTGCATTTTCGGTTTTCGACCGAAAGACTTTTATCACCGAAACAATAAGGCCGAAATGTTGTGATGACGCAAACAGAAACCGCTACCTGCACGTGCTAAAGCAACATCCCAGCTAACAGCTAACGTTCTCTCAAAGTTCTCTCAAAGTTATCAAAAATCGTTCTTGCAGTAACGCTATTAGAAAGTTTGCCAATGTTATTTGCTATTGAGTAACGTTCTAAAAACGTTTGCTAAAAAACATTATTCTTATATTGTTAGTGGAACGTTTTAAAAACGTTACTACATTAAAAAAAGTATTATTCATTACAAATTAGTCATACAGGTTTTTTCTCAAACTTCAGATACATAATTTGTATGTCCAGTGACAACTTAATGACACTTAAATGCTATTTTCGTGTATATATATATGTATTACAATCAGAAGAAACATCTAACCTAATTATGTATTAAATATAAATGTAATATAAAAGTCAATTATAAAAGTGGTTTTACCTTTTTTTAAGAGAGAATAAAATTTTGATAAACAATAGCAAGAACTTTAAAGGAGAAAACAGGAATACTTTATTTGATCATACTCCACACCCTTATAAGAACATTATTTAACGTTCTTATAACCTAATGAGAATGTTAATACAACATTCCACAAACTGGACATTTTAACGTTCCTATAACATTCAGAAAACGTTTTTATAACTTAATGGGAACATTAGGGAAACGTTCTCATAACTTAAAATTGTTAGCTGGAATGTCTGCGGACTGCGGTGTGGACGTATGTGGTTCATCTCACATCTGATGACGCATCTATAATATGGGTTGTAGCTTGAAAATAATGCTTTATGTATGTTTTTATCGATGGATACATGTGCTGGGTCCTCAGTGATACACTACAACAACAGCGATAATAAAAGAAAACAGGAAAAATGGTCTCTCTTTGTAAACTTTGTTCAATGCATGCGAGTGCTGCCGTATGTCCGAATATGGCCAGTTATTTTCGCCGTCATTACCCGGATGTAGAGCCAGAAGACGCAAATGAGAACTTGCTCGCACTGTGAGAAGATCGGTCTCTGTGCATCATCCGAGAGCTCGCACATGTCTCAAATATTGATTTCTCTTTCAAGTCTTGCACTAAAGACCCATTGCACTAAAGACCCATAAAGGCACTAAAGACGTCGTTACAGAGCCCATCTCACTACAGTGGCTCTACGATCATTTTATGAAGCAACGAGAATAGTTTGTGTGAAGAATAGAAATGACATTGTTGTCAATGAAGGCCTTTCTGAGCCATCGGATTTCAACAAAAATATCTTTGTTTGTGTTCCGAAGATGAACGGAGGTCTTACGGGTGTCGAACGACATTAGGTAATTAATGAGAGAAATTTAATTTTTGGGTGAACCTTTAATGGACTTTTCTGATGGGGCATGTGAGTCAAGATTTACAAGGTTTATTTTGGCTGATATTCAGTTTTTCACCTCCATCTCTCTTCATAACAGTCAAGCATGTTCTCATCTCGTAAAACATCACGGAAAGACCGGTCAGAAGAGGAGACTTACAACGTGTCTCGCTGGACACCCGTCATCAAAGATGTAATGGAGGTGAGTGACTCTAACACTGTGTCCTAATCAGACGCAACATGCGATAAAAGGCATCTTTTCCATGTTAATCAGAGTTTTTGTCCTAACCTGGAACAACAACATACAAAGTGTGACAATGATAATCTCAGGTACAGATTATGTGCTTCTAAATTTAATGTTAAATGGGTCTATCATGAGTTTGAAGGCAAAATGCTGTAAAAGGTTAAAATACATGACATTGTAAGGTCACCCAAATTGTCCCAATGGATGCTAATGATCGGCGGGTGAAGGTCGCTAGGCGTTCGGTCTTTTCAGCGGGGCAAAGGGATTCTATTCCAATTCCTCATTATCTGACTCCATTTAATCATTATTTGGAATTTAGGTTAGAATGGCAATTATATTTAATAGTTTAAACACATTTAATTATTCTGTTTAACCCTTTGTTGAAATTATTCCCAATGGGACACAATGGGGATGCCTAATACACAAATGGAATTTGCATTAATTAAGTCCTATAGACTTGAATGGACGAGAGGCCAAATGGCTGAAAGCCACACCCACCATACTAAGACAAGATATCTAAACTCTTAAAACATTGATTATCTTTTGGTTAACTTCTGTGGGAATGAGATCTTTGTACCAGTCGAACTGAAACATTTCAAATGATATCAAACGCACATACTACTGTATCGTATGGATTGACTTTGTAACAGAGATATTTTGGGTGTATTTTCAGTGTTCTCAGCATGAGATAGCGTAGGAATTGGGGGAGAGGGTGTCAACAGGGAAAGATGTCGATTAGCTGATACTGAGATGAGACCTGCATCTCCAATGGTGCGTGTGTGACAATTCAGATTCAATGACCTATTTATGCAGCCAAAACCTTGTAGCCTGGCTCCGCCCTCCTACATGCTTCCGCTCAATTTTCATTTTCCTTCAGTTCTCTGTCTGGGATTGCGGTATATTCTCTGGTTTTCTTTGATCACATTTTAATTGGTTTAATCAGCAAACAGAGGGAGTGTCTGAGAACAATGACGTTGATGTTGTGTGCTACAGTCTAAGGTTTGAGATGACATGCATCATGACCAAAGTTTATGCTTGTCAATGGAGTGGCCAGACTCTTTGTACAAATGAAATGTATGAGACTGGTAGGACTAGGCTAAAAAAAAGTGAGACTGGCTCCTTCATTCAGACATCCTGACACCTACTGTCGGTTTTAGTTTAATATTTAAAAGTATCACTTAATTTTTAACCATTGTTGCATATTTATCTGTTGAACATTTATTTAAGTATTATTCATTTCATTAAAGTAAAAAATACACTGGAAAAATCTAATTACGGTCGCAAATATTGTCCCTAATGGAAAAGGTCTGACTGTAGTCTAAGTGGAAGAGAGGGGGTACACAGAAAAATGATAAATTGGATACGACACTAAAAGGTTTGGGAGCCACTGATCTAAAGCACATATAACTGTGTGTATATTAATACAGGGGTTTTCAAAAATGTTGGAGCCAGGGAGCCTTTACAAAGAGAATTTTCCAATGATCTCATCAAAATTGTAGCAGATTAAATCCAAAGTTAATGTGGGTAGAGTAATGAACATAATACACTTGTTTTATTGATGCAAACCGTCCCCATTGTATATGCACTTTTTAATAATGCAGCACAATTATATTATTTATAATATTTTTCGTAAAATAAGTTGCACAAGGTCAAACTTGCGTTGTTGAGAGAGAGAAATTTTTTTATTTTTATTTTATTACATTAAATCCTGGGGCCTATTGCACGAAATTAGGATGAGGGATTAAGCCCGGATATCTTGGTGATCTTGTCATCTGTATGCAAAATGTAGTATACCGCTGTTGTGCAAACGCACTCTGAAGGCACACTCACACCAAGAATGATAACGAAAGATAACTGTATATACTCGTGGATAAATTGACCCAGGATGACTAATCCCTTAATCCCTTATCATAGTTTTGTGCAATGGGCCCCAAGTAAATAAGATGAAACGTTAACCAACACTAAACACTATTATGAACTGATATTGTATTTGCATGCGTGAGGTTCCGGCACGATCACTTGGATTCCTTATATAAGCGGAAACAACTTAAAATGCTCCAATTAGATAAGAGTAAGACTTCATTCAAAACGTTAAAGAGTCCATTTTAATTTTCATACCTTCAAAATAACAGCAAAGCATTGTACTTCTGTAAAATAAAGAAAACGAACAATATGTGCTTGCTTTCTCGGTCTCAGTGAGGTGATGCCTACTTGTCATACAGACATGGGATATACAGGTATATTTATAAACCTTTAGGTGCCTAATTTTAAATGTTAAACGTGACTTGAAGTCCAGAAAATATGGAATAGCAAATGGCTATTAGTCACCTGGATTAATATATATTATGTATTATATAATATATAGATTTATAAATATAGTATATTATTTAATGGATTTGAGCAAACATGAACTAACAGTGAACACTGTCCATGCACCAGTAGTCCAAAAGGGCCTGTAAGTGTCCCGAAACGCTCTCACACCGCCCCTGGGCCAGCAGGCCATCCTTATTGTTGAGCCCTGACATATAAGACATCAGGATATGACTTATAATGTAAATAAGACCATTGCATTTGTTCAGGGTTAAGGCCACTGACATTATATCCCTGGTTTTGACTGACAGATCAAATGTCATGCTTCCAGAAATCACAAATACACTATCTTATTTCCTTGTCAGCTATTAATAGCACTTTAACACTGATGATAACCATTATTCAAGGAAGTCTTGTTGATTTTTACTGGTTAAAAGAAACAGTGAATTGCCACTGTGAGAATATTATTAATCGTAAGCCTTGTTCACACTTTGTCCAAATCCCATTTTATGCATATCCGATTGAAATCCGATCAGATTTAGCAAGTGTAAATGGCAAAAAATCACATACATTTTTACAAATCCATTTTGAGCTACATTCATATCTGGTTTGAAATCTCATTAAAGGGCTACTTTAGCAATTAGCATATGGCTTTATATCAGGAGAAACCCTGGAGTATATTCAAATGATCGTACTTCCCGGAAAAAAAAATTACGCCGGTGACGCAAATATCGTCAGTTTGCGTCATTGGTAACGTTTTTGGCCAGAGGCTAAAGACTACAGGCAGCAGAGGGAGCTATTTCCACATGTTTTCATCTCAGACATGGGGGATGGTAGATCGCACTCACAGCACAGCTGCAGGCATTCATGGAAACGGAGCGGCCGGCGGAGCAAAGTAATTCCTATGAAAGTTAAGCTTCCAAAGGAATTAACTGAAAACGCATCAAACTAAACGTGCTGAGAACTACTGCCGCGAGCGCGGGTGCGTTTACCTCAGCTCTAATTACGAGAGCTCTTGCCTCAGCTCATTCACAATGAGTGTAATCTTACTCCTGCTGCGTTTGCTAAATCACATTATATTGAACAGACACGTTCAGTTTTTAATTGTAGTGTCTGTTCTCTAACTGAACTGATGACTTTATGAAGATGAACGCGGTGGTGAGAAAGTGATCCAGTAATCTAGTAGCGGTGTCTTTGGGAGTGGCCTTATAGGGCAGCAAAGCATTCTGGGAATTGTTGTCTTTCATCCCCATGAGACAAAAATACATTTTCTGTCTTTTCTCAGTCTAGAAGGCACCAAATTCAAAAATAATTTCACATTTCTACTACATTAATGACACAGTTTAAATACAGATTCATCTTCCCAGCGCTGAAGTACCCCTTTAATGGAAATCCATTTCAGCTAGAGCGCTCTGATCGGATCAAGGTTGCGTTGTGTTTTGTTGCTAGCATGTCTTTTAGTATGGGCGAGCACGAGCAGAATACTCTTTTTGTGGTCTGAAAAAAGCAAGAGTATTTGGTACCCTATACCTTATAACAACACCACGGTGGGTAAATGATGACTTAATTTCCATTTTTTGGTGAACTGTCCCTTTAAGGCTTTGAATCCAAGTAAACATTAATGCCCATACTAGGAGCACATTTAAATATGGTCAATAGATAAATTGTTTGCATGATCTGGTCTGTTTAAAATGAGCTTATTCATTCCAGCAATGTCCCAAAACATGCTAGCATATTTTATTTTTAAGCATTAGTAAGAATAGCTTATAGATTATGGTGTTTGTTATATTTTTGGTTTTGTCAACTGTGTGTGTATGTGTGTGTGGTAGGATGCAGTGGAGAACAAACTGGATGTTAAAGACTGGCCGTTCCTGTCTGAGTGCCCGTCTGCATGGAACGGCTCACGTGCTGTAAGGTAGGACCAGAGATTTTGATTCACAGTTTCCACAATGAATTAATAACGGTATCATTTCCTGTAAGATACACCCTTATGCCGGGCTCAGACTACAGGAGTTTTTTAACTGATTGTGAACTCTGGTTGCATCACGCACTAAAGGAGAACCTTCACAGTATTTCTTCTCTCAAACCTCAAACACTGCAGGATTTGAAAATCGTGGCGCATCGTACGCCACAAGATATTCTTAATATCATGCCAGATTTAGCACCTCACAGGAAACAAAATAGATACTGTCACATAAATTTTCTTCAGACATTATGATGAGATATTATAAAGGCAGTCGTGTTGTTCCCACATTTCAACTAGCCATTCCTGTACAGATGCTTGTTTTTTGCGGTCGCCATTTCAAAAGTTCCTGTCTCCTTGAAGACTTGTCTCTCATTGGCTACTGACGTAATCACAGTCATAAGTCTGAGCTCGGATTTTAAAGGCATAATCTAGGTTCAGTATCTTGGCATATTTTCATGCTAGCTCATCCATGATTTTAAAAAAAAGTTTCATTATATTTGTTGAATTTTGAAGTTGTAGTCAATGTCTCTTTCTTCATTCCTCTGGGCTTTCAGAGTGGTGAGGTAAGGCAGGGGTCCACGGTGACCCTTTGGGTTGTTGGCTGCTCATTCTGTGTTCACTCATACAGTATTACACATTACGTTTAGGTTCCTTTTTGTTTCGTAGTTTCATGTTATTTATTTATTTTAAATAACATGGACCCTTAAAATGAAAGCACTTCTCATTTCCTGCTGATGATATGGTCTGCATGATGTCAGAGATCATACACTACTGTTCAAATGTTTGGGGTCGTTAAGATTATTTTGTTTGAAAGAAGTGAATACTTTTATTCAGCAAGGGTGCATTAAAATGTGCTGTTGGGGAAGCTCCTCTGAAACAAGTTTGACAAGTAGTTCAGATACGGTCAAGCTTCCGTTCTGAAAAAGTAGTAAGCTACACTAAAAGTTGCTATCAAAAAGTAGCTAGCCCCATTGAAGCTACTCTAACGGTGACATTGTATATTACAAATGAAATAACTAAAACAATTTGGGGTTTAAAACAATGTATTGTTTTACAATTCAAAGACGTGAACACCAAATATCAAACTGATTGTCAAAGTGCAAAATATCTACAAATGTAACATCAATGCAAGAACACATTTTATAGAATGGTCTGTCTGAATACTGGATTCTGATTGGCTGGAAGGTGTGCAATAAATCTGTTTAATGCACCGGTAGTTCCAAGTCATTTTAATCACCATTTAACGCACAGTTTTCAATTAAGCACGCACGTATACACACACACAGCCGATATCGTGGCTACTCACACATAGAAAGAGCACAGAAACTTATCAGTGCTGCCCCGTGACTTTTAGTAATAAAATAGCTTTGTTACTGAATCTCTACATTATATTTCTCTGCAGTGAGGGGGTTACACAGTCCTGGGGCCATGGGTGAGCGTTGGAGGGCCTGACCCACCCTGTGAGTCACTAGGGCCCGCCCTAGATCGGGCGTTGTTTTGAACTTTCTATACATCGAATAATCCTGAAAAAAATCAGTTTTCAACATTGATAATAATTATGTTTCTTGAGCATCAAATCATCATATCAGAATGATTTCTGAAGGATAATGCGACACTGAAGACTTGAATGATGATGCTGAATGTTCAGCTTTGATCACAGGAATAAATTACATTTTACATTATATTCACATAGAAAATGGCTATTAAATATTTCACAATATTGCTATTTTTACTAGCCTGATTAAAAGCAGACTATTCTCAGTAGCTTCATAGGGCGTCACCAACGGCCTATGACGTATGCAGAGCGATGGAGAAATATCTGAGACAGCAATTCTCTGTTTGTGATTTCGAGGAAGATGTTGCAATGGCTTCTGATGACTTTTGCCATTGTTGTAAAATAAATGATAATAGCTGGTGTCCACCGCCACTCCATCAACATTTTTGCCAAATTTGGAAAACCTAATAGCATCTCAGCCCAACTGAAACATCTCGGATTGATGATCGAGCAGAAAACATGAAGCTCTGTTCACATTTTCCCCCTTTGTAAGGCATTTGTATGGCGATTAGAACGCAATTTATTTACATTTTTTACATGATTACCAGATCTAGTGTGAGGAAATAATCACAGAAAGGGCAGATCTAGAGCTGCTGTGTGTTAGCACATGATCACACTCCCCATCCTCCTCATCACAGTAGCCGGTGTAATCCACATCTGGCAGCCGAGGTTTGTGCTTTGCTCGGGTTTTAACGAAAATGAAAAGTTTAAATCGTTTAAAACAGACGCGATAGCTGATTCGAACGAGTGATCCTGCTTCACCGTCGCTGCGCTGTCGTCATCGTGTAAAGCCCGCCCCGACGTTTCTGATTGGTGCCGCGATTTCGACGGTTTAGAAATGGGTTTGAATGAGCTCTTTGCCAGACTACTTGCAGAGCAAATCTAAATTTGCCATAATTTGTCTGGGTTTTTCCAGGCTATATTTTTACTGTACTTTTGATCAAATAAATGCAGCCTTCGTAAACTTTTAGAATTCTTTCAAACAAAAACACTCTTTGTGACCTCAGACTTTTGAATGGAAGTGAATGTAGAATATATATTTGTTGCATGCAATAAATGTTTTTTTTCCCCTTGGACTGTGTGTGTGTGTGTGTTTTGTGTCAGTGCGCGGCAGAAGCACAAGGGCAGCTCTCCGGATGATCTCAGGAACGGCTCGCGCCTCATCATCTTTTTTCTAGGTGGAGTCAGTCACTCAGAAATGCGTTGTGCTTATGAAGTCACCCACGCGAATAAATCCTGTGAGGTCCTCATTGGTAAGTGTCCATATGAGTTCTTGAGCTTACATCATTCTTTAATAAACCAGAAAGTGGCTTTGTGACTCGTCTCATGGGTTTGAAACACAGCCAGATTCAAATAATGCCTTTTTTAATCGTCCTTAGGCTCGACCCACATCCTCACTCCTCGTGGTCTGCTGCAGGATATCTTTAATCTGGGCAAACAACCAATGGAAAAATTCACCATCGAGGAGGACAAACCATGAGCCCTGCCTAATTTACCCACCAGGACCGAAGGGAACGCATCTCAGCTGCTTTTCTGTCACCTCATGCTTCTCATTCATTTAAATGCTTTTCATATTAAAACAAACCAGTAGTCGTACAGGGAATAAAACACATTTTGAGGTGATTTCATGTGGACAACCTCATGTTTGGATTAGGTTAAGTATAACGTTAAAGGGATGGTTCACCCAAAAATAAACTTTATCCCATGATTTACTCACCTTCAAGTCATCCTAGGTGTATATGACATCCTTCTTTTAGATCAATGCAATCAGTTATATTAAAAAATGTCCCGGCTCTTCAAAGCTTTATAATGACATAAAATGAGAGCCCAAAATTTGAAACACAAAAACGTGCATCCATCCATCCATTATAAAAGTAATGCACCTGGCGCTGGGAGTTAATAAAGGCCTTCTGAGGTGATGTAATGCATTTGTGTAAGAAAAATATCCATATTTAAAAATGTAAAAAGTCAAATATCTACCTTCTAGTGGACTGAAAAGACAAATTAAATACAGACAGCGGTCTGGCAGAAGCTAGTTATTTTACTTTATAACGTGTTAAATATGGATACTTTTCTTACACAAGCCCATTGATTAGTTTCAGAAGGCCTTTATTATGTTTATAATGGATGGATGCACTTTTATGGACAGAAACAGACGTTTGTTGTAAAGCTTGGATTAGCCAGGACATTTTTAATATAAAGCCGACTGTATTCGCCTGAAAGATGAATATCATATACGCCTAGATGGCTAGAGGGTGAGTAAATTATGGGCTAATTTTCATTTTTGAGTGAACTAATCCTTTAAGTCTTCACAAACAATGGGGTTCATGTGCGTAGAGGTTTAGAGATTAATAAAATATCATGGAAAAATAAAACCTCCATTAACATACAACATGATTAAAGACCCAGTGTGTAACACCCAGTTTGTTTGATTACCCTTTAAGTAGTAGGACGTTTAAAATCACACGTAATTGACATCTGTGTATGTGACAAAGAGCCTTACAAACTAGTGCCTTTATTTACTAGTGCACTGGATTTACACCTTTCTTTGTATTTATATCTCACACACTAACTAGTTATTTGTAAAAAAAGAAATAATAATAATAAAAAAAAAAACCTGACTTAAATTTCTAAATATGTTTTATTGTTTGTCTTTTTGTTATTGCGTTTGGTTGATTTGTACATATTTATTCTCATCTGCTGGCTATTGTTTTGCTCTTGTTTTTGCTTGTATTTTATAGATATTATATATATATATATATATATATTATATATATATATATATACTCAATAATGAACAAAGGAGGGATTTAACCAATTTAATGTATTTTGCATTGAAAAACTGACATGACATGAATGATGTGGTTCAATTATTTTGTTTGCTTTGTAACATTTATAGTATTTGTAACTTGATCTAATTTCATCTGTATGTCTACATAAAATAATAGTCTCAATATTTGATTTAATGTTTTTTGTCCTTCATGAGCTGTTGATTTTCACTCTTTCAGAAGAAACTGCAAGTAGGCCTTACGTATTTGTGATTGTCAAGAGCACTTTGTTCCAGTAGCCTATATGCTATTTTTGTTTAGTATTTTATTATTATACATTTTGTTAGAGAGATTTAACTGCAATTCCTGCTTGAGTTCATAAAAACCATAAAAGTCAAAGACACAAAGGAAACAAGATAGTCGTCTTTATTTCAGGCGTTCCAGAGACGTCGCCCTCGTGAGAGAGAAGCTGCTGTTGATGTCTCTGATTACTGCAGGTTCATGGTCTCCGCACAATAGCTTTTGATTCTCTTGCCGAGTAAATCAATCTTATCAAATCTGTCCTATTTTGGGACTTAAACTATAACACATAATGCGTGAAAACGTGGATGTGCGTGATGAGCATCTGAATGCTGTACGGATCGCCATACGTTTACACGGCTATATCCGACAGAAAGTTGATACGACCCTTTGTGTGAATGGAGAGATTACTCTCTAGAAAATGAAGAAAACATTTCTTCCACCAGAGTATAATGACTTTATTTTATTTTGTTGTTACGCAGTGTTCGAATTGCGGCAATTAACTCTTGGGGTTTAACCTCCCCCAAGAAAACATGACCTAATAGGCTAATATCTTTTTATAAATTGATTTAGGCCTACATGCTTTTTGGAGCATGTTTGTCTTGCTGCTGAGGATTTTTACTCTGTGCATAAATGAGATGTAGCTTACCAAACAATTCTACGATCAGGGCAAGAACATTTTGATTGCATAGCCTACATTATTTAGTAAGCACATCCTGTAACAGCTGCTGTCTATAACTTTTTCTGTGTTCAAGATTTACAAAAATTATATGAGAATGTACAACATAAATCCATTTTCCAAACTGTGTTTTCGTCTTACCCTGAATCATTATGGTGCACTTATAATAAGTGTTTATATTGGGACTATTTCAGATCGGTCTGGTAGGAACCGCTGCGGCACAGCTGAATTTTCAGAATCATTACCTTACTGTCTATGATCATTACGCCAGTTTTCAGTGTCACATGATCCTTCAGAAATCAGTATAATTTAAAGATCTGATGCTCAAGAAACATTTCTGATTATTAATATACTTAATACTTATGTAAACTTAAAGTTGTGCTGCGTAATATTTTTTGGAAACGTTTTATTTTATTTTATTTTATTATTCTTTTTTTTACAGTAGGCCTATTCCTTGATGAATAGAAAGTTCAGAAAAGCAGTTTTGTAATATAAATTTCAGAAATGTCTTTACTATATTAAAAAAGAAGCTATTTAGAGAGCATTTGCTTTATAAAAAATATTGATATTATTATTATAATTACTTTAAAAATTACAAAATTTTGAATGGCTGTATGTATCATGACTTCCAAAATAAATAAATAAGCAGCACAACTGTTTTCAACATTTATAATAAGAAATAATATGACAATGATTGCTCAAGTTATCAGGTGATTTGATGATCAAGACACAGTTCTGATTATTATTAAAATGAATAGTTTTAATATAAAAATTTACCATATTTTCTGATTCAAAAGAAAGTTCAATAGAACAATTTTGCAATATTTTTATTAAAATGTATTTTATTAATATATTAATATTTTATAATATTTTTAAATCTCATGCGGTCTCCTAGTCTAGAGGGCGCTAGTGGGCTTCACCATGACGTGTTTTTGAGGCGACGGAAAAGTCGTTTGTAGTACAGTAACAGTTCGCGTGTATTACAAATCCATCTCACCCTAAAGTCAAACATACAGGTAAAACGACAAAACCGCTATTTATCATACAAAGCTGTTTGATAGATGTAATGTTGCACGCTTCGGGTTAAAGCTGTGTTTAACGCGTGCGGTGAAGCTCCAATGATGTGCATCGGTATGACAGATCCAGAATTTCATATGTGTTTACACTGTGATGCCTTTACTGCTCTACACTCGTGTGTTACTGAGCTTTAAGCGCTAGGAAGTGTGTGCTGACGCGATATTTCACATTTCAAATGAAGCGGAGGTCTTCATTCAGTGTGTGTTGGGTGGGACATATTCATATTCGAGATGTGAATGTGTAATAAACAGTCTTTAGCACATGTATTTAAGGTAACCTGTCACCTTTTTGTGTTTTCCAAATTATAGATCTGAATCAAGCGGTGAATTATGGTGAGTTGCTATCTTATTTTCAGTGTTATGCCATTTTCTCAACTTTGCCCTTTATGTGAATCTAAAGCAGGGGTTTCAAGCTCATGCCACGGAGCCCTAAATATTATCATTCTCATGTGAGGGCCCCCGTCATGATGTTTATTTGGAACTTTATTGATTGGGACACTAGGGTTATTCCTGGGTAAAAAATGGTCTTCGGTGGTGTCTCACAGACATTGTCATGCAGCCACTCAATCAACCAACCTGAATTCACCCCTATTTATTTCGTATGTCAGTTATTTTGAATAGTTTTTTCATGTTGATCAAATTCTTATTTATTTAGTGATCAAATGAAACCGTGATCTAAAGCAGGGGTCTTTCAGACGTCTGAAAAAAAAAAAAAAAAAAAGGATCACCTGTATGCAAAGTGATCTGCTTTTGGTTTTTGACCACTGAAAATTAGTAATATCCAACAATTTGGACATTGAGCTGCATTTAGATCCACATACACTGCAAAAATGCTTTTCTTAGTTTGTATTTTTGTCTTGTTTCCAGTCCAAACATCTAACTGAGGGAAAGGGTCAGAATTATGAGAGACAAACTAAGAATTGCGAGGAAAAAGTCCGAATTCTGAGGGAAAAGTCAGGGAAATAGTCAGAATTGCAAGGGGAAAAAAGTAAATTCTGGAGATATATAGACTTTTCCATGCACCCCTAGCAATCCCTGTGCCAGACTGTGTATTTGTGTTTGATTGATAGCACGGACGTGTGAAAATAAAGTCAACAGCGCAGCAAGAGGAGGAGAAGAGGAAAGAGAGAGAGAAAAAGCTGAAGGCGTTTGTGTCTGCTCGCGATGCAGTCCTAAAAAAGGTTTGTTCTGTGTTATGTGTGAAATGAAGTCACATTTGTGGGTGAAGTGTGTGACAGTTTCTCTCCGTGCGTCAGAGGAGCGCTGGAGAACATGATGAGGAGGCTTTGCAGTTGACTCAGCTGCTCCTGTCCTCAAACCCGGACATTGCCACACTGTGGAACTACAGAAGAGAAGTTCTGCTGCACCTGGAGACTTTACGGTGAGAGAGCGCTGCGGCTAACATCAGTGTGTTGTGTGTCCTACTTGGGACGTTGAGCCATAATGTCAACCGATAGACCTTATGTAGCCCCGCTCATTTTCAGCGCTGCATTCGTTGTCTTCCGGTTTGTATTTCCACATCATGAAGGTAAGCTCTTCAGGATTTTTTAATGAACCTCCCGTTTTAAAATCACGCCAGTCTACTGAAATTTGTTTTGAATGACGTCCGCTTACATTATAATGCTCATGATAACTTTTGTTAACTACTATAAGTAAATTTACCTCACTAGCTAACTACTCATCGATACGGAAGTTCAAAGACAAGCTACACACTTGCATGTTGTTATTGTTTACACATATATGTCTATTGTCACATCAAATATTTATGATGTGTGTTGATATTCTAGTGTTCACTTGTCATCACAATAGTGTTTACAGCTGAGGGTGTTACCAGAATAACCATATCTGCATTCAGACATGTATTAAATGTTATTAACATAAATGTATTAAATACTTTTTTTTTAATTTGCGTTAGCTTTGACAGGCCTAAAAAAAAAAAAAAAAAAAAAAAAAAAAAAAATATATATATATATATATATACACATATATATATATATATATATATATATATATATATATATATATATATATATTTATATATATAAAAAATTAGCATATTGTGATCAAGATCATTATTTTCCATAATGTAATGATAAAAATTAAACTATCATATGTTTTAGATTCATTGCACACCAACTGAAATATTTCAGGTCTTTTATTGTTTTAATACTGATGATTTTGGCATACAGCTCATGAAAACCCAAAATTCCCAGCCTGGTTCATTACTTAAAACCGCAATCATGGGTAAGACTGCCGACCTGACTGCTGTCCAGAAGGCCATCATTGACCCTCAAGCGAGAGGGTAAGACACAGAAAGAAATTTCTGAACGAATAGGCTGTTCCCAGAGTGCTGTATCAAGGCACCTCAGTGGGAAGTCTGTGGGAAGGAAAAAGTGTGGCAAAAAACACTGCACAATGAGAAGAGGTGACCGGACCCTGAGGAAGATTGTGGAGAAGGACCGATTCCAGACCTTGGGGGACCTGCGGAAGCAGTGGACTGAGTCTGGAGTAGAAACATCCAGAGCCACCGTGCACAGGCGTGTGCAGGAAATGGGCTACAGGTGCCGCATTCCCCAGGTCAAGACACTTTTGGGCTACAGAGAAGCAGCACTGGACTGTTGCTCAGTGGTCCAAAGTGCTTTTTTCGGATGAAAGCAAATTTTGCATGTCATTCGGAAATCAAGGTGCCAGAGTCTGGAGGAAGACTGGGGAGAAGGAAATGCCAAAATGCCTGAAGTCCAGTGTCAAGTACCCACAGTCAGTGATGGTCTGGGGTGCCATGTCAGCTGCTGGTGTTGGTCCACTGTGTTTTATCAAGGACAGGGTCAATGCAGCTAGCTATCAGGAGATTTTGGAGCACTTCATGCTTCCATCTGCTGAAAAGCTTTATGGAGATGAAGATTTGGTTTTTCAGCACGACCTGGCACCTGCTCACAGTGGCAAAACCACTGGTAAATGGTTTACTGACCATGGTATTACTGTGCTCAATTGGCCTGCCAACTCTCCTGACCTGAACCCCATAGAGAATCTGTGGGATATTGTGAAGAGAAAGTTGAGAGACGCAAGACCCAACACTCTGGATGAGCTTAAGGCCGCTATCGAAGGATCCTGGGCCTCCATAACACCTCAGCAGTGCCACAGGCTGATCGCCTCCATGCCACGCCGCACTGAAGCAGTCATTTCTGCAAAAGGATTCTCCACCAAGTATTGAGTGCATAACTGAACATAATTATTTGAAGGTTGACTTTTTTTGTATTAAAAACACTTTTCTTTTATTGGTCGGATGAAATATGCAAATTTTTTGAGATAGGAATTTGGGGTTTTCATGAGCTGTATGCCAAAATCATCAGTATTAAAACAATAAAAGACCTGAAATATTTCTGTTGGTGTGCAATGAATCAAAAATATATGAAAGTTTAATTTATATAATTACATTATGGAAAATAATGAACTTTATCACAATATGCTATTTATTTATATATATTAGGGCTGTCAAAGTTAACGCGTTAACGCAAATTCATTTTAACGGCACTAACGTTAAATTTATTAACGCGCGTTAACGCAGCCCACGTTTTCTGTTTAATTCGTGGCATAGCCTGTAGTTGGAAAAAGTAAGAGCAGTCAGACGCAAAGGATGCTGCAGCAAACATTAATAGGGAAAGAAAAGGGTTGACATTAACATTAATATTCCAAACCAAAAGTGCAGTTATTGCCTACATAAGCTACCATATTTTCTGTTAAACTTTTATAAGACCCCAGAAAGAAAAGTGCGTTTTTTCACTATGCACATTCTCTGCAGTCTGAGCGCGATTCACTGCAGCTCACTCTCGCTCATGTCTGAGGTAAATCATTAACACCATCACCGCTTACAGTACACTTGTTTTATTGAACTAAATACATTACAATCGGCTAAAACGAATGCGCAGGTTTCTTTCCTGAACAAGCGTGCTCCCAAGTCCGTGTTCTTCACACTGTCCACGTGAATCGCGGCCCAGTTCGGCGCGCACATGCAAAATACAGGCAGTTTAATAGGGAATGCAGGTCTCTTAAAAGGGCCGCACTATATTCCTACTCGTGGAATATGGACCTCCTCCAGGTATGGTGTGGTTCTGGTGCGCTCACTGCTACACATTATACATTTTTCATAAAAACTGTGAAATTAAACTGCCAGTGTAAAACTCCTTTCATATTCTTAAAATGAGAGAAATCACTACTTACTCTTAATTTTTAAGCTTAGGCTTAAAGGTGCACTATGCAGCTTTTGTCCACTGGAGGGCGCCTATGCAAAACAAATGCGTAGTTTGATGACGCAAAGTGTGAGCGCAGCATCTTGGGACATGTGGTCTTCTCATCACAGCCGGTGAAAAATTGGACTCGGGCAGAAATCACGTTCATGCATGCGGTTATTAACGTTACTGTAGTCTAAAGCAGAGCAGGACCGAGTGTTATGGACCTGAGCAAAGCTGCTGGAGCGATTGTTAAACAAATACCTGCCTTGCGAATACCGGGACTTTTATTATGACGGGACGGGACTCATTTGCCGGGCGCCTGCACAGATCCGCTCTTCCGGTTATGATTTTGAGGTAATGGAGCTCTGTTTATCATATTAGATACATTTAAGTGTGTTTAAAACGATGTTATGACGTTACTCCGTGCGTTCAGTTGTTCACACTGCTAAGAGTAAAGCGCTCCTGCCAAATAAAAGCCGAAACCGAGGATAACGCAGATATGACGCAATTGACAGGCGACTCTCTCAAATGCAATGCTGCAACGTCCCTGTCCTTAGTTAAAATAGCAATTTTCTCACAATTTACAAATAGTTGGAAACATCTGGGATATTGTAGGTACTCAACTGAACAAAATATACAACACTGGCCTAGTGGTTTTTGGATATTTTACTGCAAAAATACTACATAGTTCACCATATATATATATACATTTTTTTTTTCAGTCAGTTTCATTTGTATTTATTATAATATTTGGACAATATAATATGCTTAGTAAAATCATATGTATATTATGCAAACCACACATGTATTCAATGCAAAATCTGTTTTGTTTTGTTTTTCTACTTATTATAAAACTATCAATAACAAAAAATTTGATCACATCAGCTTTATTTTCTTTCTACCAAAAGCTTCTGCACATCACCCATGTATCACACATGTATTAAACGCAAAATACTTTTTAATTGGAAATGCATATTTCAACTAAAAATAAGCATTGTTTCTTGGTTTGATTTGAAATCAATAATTTTTTCGTATTATTTTTCCAATTATTATTATATTTTCCCAGTATAATGCCATTATTAGCTAGATTTATACCATATTTAATGTGTATTATAACCATGTTTGCATATCACACATGCAAATCCATTTTGCTCAAGTAATAATTATAACTTTCAGTTAACAAATTAATTTTTTTCCCCTTTCTGATCAGGGCTTCTGTAAATTGGTTAAATTTATTTCAAAATTTTAATATTTTGCCTATATTATATAATTAGTGTGTAGATTTATTTTATATATATTTTTCGCATAACCATATTTGCATAGGTAAAGCCATTTTATTTTTGTACGATTCCAAAAAAGTTGGGACACTGTTCAAATTGTGGAAAAAAAAGGAAATGCAATCATTTACAAATCTCATAAACTTATATTTTGTTCACAATAGAATATAGATAACATATCAAATGTTGAAAGTGAGACTTTTTGAAATGTAATGCCAAATATTGGATCATTTTGGATTTCATGAGAACTACAGATTCCTAAAAAGCTGAGGCCAGAAAAGTTAAATGTACATATAAGGAACAGCTGGAGGACCAATTTGCAACTTATTAGGTCAATTTGCAGCATGATTGGGTTTAACAAGAGCCTCTCAGAGTGGCAGTGTCGCTCAGAAGGCAAAAAGGGCAGAAGATCACCAATTCCCCAATGCTGATCCAGAAGTGCAGGCATTTTCTCTGGGCCAAGGCTCATTTAAAATGGACTGTGGCAAAGTGGAAAACTGTTCTGTGGTCAGACGTATCAAATTTTGAAGTTCTTTTTGGAAAACTGAGACGCCATGTCATCCAGACTAAAGAGGACAAGGACAACCCAAGTTGTTATCAGCGCTATGTCAGGACATAGTAGTAATGTTTATAAGTTTCATATTTTATCAAATGATTCATTAATTGCAGACCCTGAAGAACAGAACATATTGAAGACAGTAAGCTATTTCTGTGTGCCTTCTCTAGAGAGAAGGATGAGGTGCAGAAGCTGTACGAGTCTGAACTGCACTTTATCGAGGCCTGTCTGAAAGTGAACCCCAAATCTTACGGCTGCTGGCACCACCGCACCTGGGTTAACACACGCCTGCCCAGGCCCGACTGGACACGGGAGCTCGGCCTCTGCGACCGCTGCCTCAGCCTGGACGAACGCAATTGTAAGACGGCCATGGAATGAACAACATCGGTCTAAGTTACAAAAAAAAAAAATATAAATCTATGTTGTTTAGATTTATATTTTTCTCTTCTTCTAACGTCTATTTTTTTCTGTCTCTTTCCTCAGTCCACTGCTGGGATTACCGCCGCACGGTGGTAAAAGAGTCTGGAGTTTCGGTCGAGCAGGAGCTGCAGTTCACAGATCGTCTGATTGGCTCTAATTTCTCCAACTACTCCAGCTGGCATTACCGAAGCACGCTGTTACCTCAGCTCCACCCACAGCCGGCCCCTGACTCCCCCAGCACCTCACCTCAGATACACTCACACAGAGTCTGTGAGGAGCAGCTTCTGAAAGGTACATGAACTAATTTTGAGCAGCACACAGTATGCAAGCAATAAGGTATGGAGACCGTTTGAATCTACTGTATTACTTAATTTTTGCACATCTGGAACACTGTATTGACCAATCAGTATTATTGTAGAACAGCAAATAGTGTAAGAGCTAATTATGCTCACTATCATTATAAGTTGGGCTGGGAATTAATCACAAATAGACAGCAGGAATCAGGGTCTATATGAAGTTCCGGGTAAAAATGTCCCTCTTAAAATGGCACTTCTTCTGAGTTAGTACATTTTTCATTGCCGGGGTCTACAGTTCTGTAGACTAGACATGCCAATCATTATTGGATAATTCTTATAACTGACATTTCTCTGAGCCAATCGGAATCTTAGCACTTGTGTCAGAATCTTGAAGCACACAGCGTCAACTGAGCTCGCCATTGAATGAGACGCATGGCTACCACGCGAGTCTGACGGATGGAAGGAAGCAAGCTTAGTGTTCAATTCAAGCATGGGGGTAGATTACACGGGGGACGGGGAGACATGCATCCCTAACTTTAAAAATAAGTCTATTTTCATCCCCCGCACTTTTACCGGGTCTCCCCGATCCTAGTTCACCCGCTTCGAGCGGGATTCGAACCGGCGTTACCTGCTCGAGGGCGGGCAAGTTAATAGGGATGCTAAAGACAGCTTTCTCTACCTCGGTTGATAGCGCTCTTCATGAGGTCACGCGCAAGAGCATTTAAACATAGAAACCAATGTGAATACATCAAGATTTAAAGTGTGATGGAGCATTGTCCTGCATGAAAATCATGTTTTTCTTGAAGGATGCAGACTTCTTCCTGTACCACTGCTTGAAGAAGGTGTCTTCCAGAAACTGGCAGTAGGACTGGGAGTTGAGCTTGACTCCATCCTCAACCCGAAAAGGCCCCACAAGCTCATCTTTGATGATACCAGCCCAAACCAGTACTCCACCTCCACCTTGCTGGCGTCTGAGTCGGACTGGAGCTCTCTGCCCTTTACCAATCCAGCCACGGGCCCATCCATCTGGCCCATCAAGACTCACTCTCATTTCATCAGTCCATAAAACCTTAGAAAAATCAGTCTTGAGATATTTCTTGGCCCAGTCTTGACGTTTCAGCTTGTGTGTCTTGTTCAGTGGTGGTCGACTTTCTGCCTTTCTTACCTTGGCCATGTCTCTGAGTATTGCACACCTTGTGCTTTTGGGCACTCCAGTGATGTTGCAGCTCTGAAATATGGCCAAACTGGTGGCAAGTGGCATCTTGGCAGCTGCACGCTTGACTTTTCTCAGTTCACGGGCAGTTATTTTGCGCCTTGGTTTTTCCACACGCTTCTTGCGACCCTGTTGACTATTTTGAATGAAACGCTTGATTGTTCGATGATCACGCTTCAGAAGCTTGGCTATTTTAAGACTGCTGCATCCCTCTGCAATATATCTCACTATTTTTGACTTTTCTGAGCCTGTCAAGTCCTTCTTTTGACCCATTTTGCCAAAGGAAAGGAAGTTGCCTAATAATTATGCACACCTGATATAGGGTGTTGATGTCATTAGACCACACCCCTTCTCATTACAGAGATGCACATCACCTAATATGCTTAATTGGTAGTAGGCTTTCCAGCCTATACAGCTTGGGGTAAGACAACATGCATAACGAGGATGATGTGATCAAAATACTCATTTGCCTAATAATTCTGCACTCCCTGTATTTGCTTTGTGTGTTTTTCAAGCCATCTCAATGTAGGCTATTTATTGACAATAAAGTAGGCCTATCATATGAATAATGCAGTGCTAACTGACAGCTTTTTAAATGTTTATCTTCTGCTCACCAAAGCTGCATTTATTTAATAAAAATTACAGTTAAAGGTGGGGTGAAATGCTGTTTCATGCATACTGAGCTTTTTACACTGTTAAAGACTTGGATTCCCATCCTAAACATAGACAAAGTTTCAAAAACTAATGTTGGACGTTTGATGAGTATTTCTGTGTCAAAAATACTCCTTCCGGTTTCTCACAAGTTTCGGAGAGTTTTTTTCGAGTATGGCTCGGGTTGACGTTAATAGAGCGGAAGGTCTTTGTATGGGCCGTACGGGCTCTTCTCCCGGTAGGGTGCGCGCGTCACTAGAGCGAGAGAGAGGAAATGCACGCCATAAACACTCTCTCAGGTGCAGATCCACTCCTCTGTGAAGACTTATGTCGCGCGCCGCGCTCCACTTTATTCCTATGGGTGACGTTGAGCGACTTCAACGCTTCAGCACAGCATTCCGGGAAGGCAGAGCTGCATTTGAACCGATTTGAACGCAGAAATGACGGGAAGCTTCACAACATCGTTTCAGTCGCGTCTCAAAGTGGATTTCCACGGCACTGCTGTCACAGGACTTCACCAAATCATACCAAAGAAGTGTGTTTTTGACGGAGCGGTCCCAGCGATAAAGGTTCGGTCCTGCTTTGGAAGCAGCCGGTGAGTAAAACAGCTTCAAATGTCTGTGCTGTTGGCTCGTCGCGTGAGTAAACATCAGTAAACGACACGATCGCTTGCTTCGTCATTCAAATGCGTTAACGGACTTTATTGTTGTTCTCTGTATAACGTTACACTAGTCTGACGTGCAAAACCGTTTTGCTTGCTACTTCTAAGGTCTAGTCGCATACAATAGTCCATAAACCGAATCATGTCCTCATAAACTGCGAGTAGACAGAAATGTTGACAGGCCACTAAATACAGTACATACCACAGAGACGGACATCCTGTTATTATTATCTGTATTAGCTGAGATAGACATGGGTTTCTCCAAGCTTGAGGACGTCACCGCTTTGTTCGCGATCGTCATTCTTTAGCTCCGCCCACACGATACGCCTCCAGGCGCTCGTTTTTTTCCGGAAAGACTCGGTACAGCCTATATTTCTTTTATAAATATGATAAAACTAAAGACTTTTCTGAGATATGAAGGATGCAATACTACTCTATAGGTACTCAAGATTGACATGAGATTGACTGAAACTGAGTGTTTCACCGCCCCCCCCCCCCCCCCCCCCTTAAAACAGTAATATTGTGAAATACCATTACAAATGAAAACAGCCTTTTTCTATGTGAATATAGTAAAGTGTAATTTATTCCTGTGATTAAAGCTGAATTTATCATCATTACTCCAGTCTTCAGTGTCACATGATCCTTCACTAATCATTCTCATATGAGGATTTGATGCTCAAGAGACATTTATGATTATTATCTGTGTTGTGCTGCTTAAAAATGTTGTGGAAACCATGATACATTTTATTTTTCAGGATTCTTTGATGATAGAAAGTTTAATGGACAGCATTTATTAAATAAATTATTATCTTTTGTAATATTAAAAATATCACTTGTGATCAATTTAATGTAGCCTATGTCAGATCAACAAAAGTATTAATTTCTCTTTTTTTAATTCTACCACAAATGTTTGAATGGTATGGTGGCTTCCACAAAAATGAAGCAGCACCATGAGCAGCAAAACTGTTTTCAACACTGATAATAATCATAAATGTTTGTTGAGAATCAAATCCTAATATGAGAATGATTAGTGACACTTAAGACTGGAGTAATGATCTTCTGGAGTAATGATCATTTTCTGATCCCATTCTTTCTTATAAAAACTGAGCCACTGTGGACAGCAGTGGCTCAGTGGTTGTGGACAGCAGTGGCTCAGTGGTTCATGTCGGTTGGTGGTTCGATCCCCAGTTCCACCTGACCAAGTGTCGAGGTGTCCATGAGCTAGACACCTAACCCCAGATACTCCCGACGAGCTGGATGGCGCCATACATGGCTGACATCACCGTCGGTGTATGAATGGGTGAATGTGAGGCAAAAATGTAAAGCGCTTTGGATGGCCATAGGGTCTGTTGAAAGCGCTATATAAATGCAGTCCATTTACCATTATAGTTAGCTTTAATGTTCTGTTTATTAAAATTTAAAACAATAACAAATATTATTTATAAATTCTTACACATAAAAATACACATTCTCATTAAATTAAAGATAATTTACTGTATTTATTAATGCAATCACAAAGGAGATCTGTAATACCAGAAGGATCACTTTCTGTATGTTTAAAATGAAAATATGTTCTTATTTAAATACATACTATTTGATGTATGAAAGAAATAATGTACAGTCATTATGACAAAATAAACCTGGACACTGAGTTTCACTGTACATTTATAATGCTGTTTGCAACGTTGCATCAATGAATTGAAATTATGTGAGAAGACTAAGTTACTAAGTGTACTAAGTTAGTCTCTTAGTAGTAACAATATTTTGATCAAGACCTGGAACTTCCCCTGCGCAGAAATAACTAACACAGAATATCTCTCAGCCAATCAGAATCAAGCATCTAGGACGCTGTGCTATTTGACCAGTCAAACGCATGCATTTTCTTTTTAAAAAAGCTGCTTTGAAACAGTAGGCATTGTGAAAGCTCTATACAATTACATGTGAATTGAATTGAAAAGTGTTTCAGTGAGCCATGTAATAAGATTTCGATTTTCTGTCTTTTTTTCTGTAGAATATGAGCTGGCGCATAATGCCTTCTTCACCGACCCCAACGACCAGAGCGCCTGGTTTTACTACCGCTGGCTGCTGGGCCGAGGTGATTGAGTGTGTTTGTGTTTGTGTTTGTGTGTGTGTGTGTGTGTGTGTGTGTGTGTACGCTTGTCTTTGTAATATATCAGGACACAAATATGTACAATGACATGGGTGACATAGGTATTACAAGGAGATGGTGAAATATGAGGACATTACCCATGTACCCATTCCATTCACATAATTATTATTATTTATTTTTTTAGAAAGTAAAAATGCAGAATGTTTCCTGAGATGGGTAGGTTTAGGGACAGGGGCAGTGTAGAAGATAGAAAATATGGTTTGTACGGTATAAAAACCATTATGCCTATGGAATGTCCCCATATTTCACAAAAACAAACGTGTTTTTACTGCACATTTGACGTGAAAAGTCTGCTCACCCCTGCTGTGTATGTGTGTGTTTGTGTAGCGGAGCGAGAGGAGATGATCAGTTGTGTGTATGTCAGCCGGGAGGGCGAGAGGGTGTCTGTCGCCTTTTCCAAACCTGTTCACGTAAGTGACTCCTGCGAGCAATTGAACAACGGTGTGAAACCACAGTGAATGAGTCTCTCTCTCTCTCTCTCTCTCTCTCTCTCTCTCTCTCTCTCTCTCTCTCTCAGGCGCTGTCAGTGGGTCTGATGTTGGTGTTGGACGGGCAGCCGCAGCAGGTGGCGTGGAGAAGCGCCCATCCGCGTTTCCGTCACAGTCCTGTGTGGGTATCCTTCACTTCAGTGCCATCATGCTTTTTTACATCTTTAGAGAGAGTGCATTTCTTAAATACGCTCAAAGTGCTTGACATGGTGATCAAACTGACCATTTAGAGCACAATGTGCTTTTCAGAAGGAGGGGCTTCATAGACAGGAACTAAACAGAGCGTTACTGACAGCCTGGGAAGAAAGGAGCTGCAGCAATGGAGAATATGGGAAAATATTTTTTAAAGGGGGGGTGAAATGCTGTTTCATGCATACTGATCTTTTTACACTGTTAAAGACTTGGAATCCCATACTAAACATAGACAAAGTTTCAAAAGTTAAGGTGGACGTTTGATGGGAGTATTTCTTTGTCAAAAATACTACTTCCGGTTAGTCCTAAGTTTCGGCAAGTTTTTTGAGATCATGCGTCCCCATTGACGTTAGTGGGGGCGGAATTTCCTTGTATGGGCCTTACGGACAATTCTACCGGAAGCGCGTGAGAGAGAGCGAGGGAGAGAGCGAAAGCAACAGCCTACGCCCATCAAAGCGCTGGTTTGTAGGATGCTGGACAGGTGACAATTACACATAGCACATAATGTCACCAAAAAAGTGCGTTTTTGGTTGCCAGACCAAGACAGTCCTGCACAGATTCTCCAAAACCCCGCGTTAAGGCAACAGTGGATGTAATTTGCTTTTCCGGATCAGCAACTGAGTTGCGCGAATGTTTATATCTGTTCGCTGCATTTCGGTGCCGACTGTTTCATAAACAAGGCCCAGCTCGACGCCGGATTTTCCCAATCGCCTAATGCTGAAGGATGGAGCAGTCCCAACGTTAGAAGGGTGAGTGAGACTGCTTCAAATGTCTGTGTTTTTTTTAGTCCGCTTACTGTCTACACAAACCACGCGTAAACACACAAACACACGTGCACAACTGCACTTCCCACATGTACACCTTCAAAGACAAAAATACAACGATATAATTCAAGTATAAATATGTAAATAACACAAGCCGCTAAGCATATTATATAGTTAGTGTATAACTTGTAACTTACCACATACAGACGTCCTGCTCTAGTCGTTTTTGCTGCTGCTCCTGTTCAACTGCAGCCTCTGGGTCTGATTCCGGATCATAGATGTATGGCTGTATCTGATTAAAAGCCATATTTTTATTTTGAATAAAGTTTTTTTCCCGCTGTTAGGGATGACGGACTCGACTCAACACACAGCGCGCTGCTGCACACGTCATTATTTAGCTCCGCTCACACGACACGCCCCCACCCGCTCTGCTTTTTCGGAAAGACTCGGAACAGCGCATCTTTCTTATATAATTATTAAAAAAATAAAGACTTTTCGGAGATATGCAGGATGCAATGCTACTCTATAGGTACTCAAGATTGACATGACACTGACTGAAACTGAGTGTTTCACCCCCCCTTTAACATTTAAGCATTATAACCTATTCTAGGAGAGCCCAAAATCAAAATCAAGACTCTAACCTTGATCGAACTCACCTCTCTGTAGCATTCTAGTAATCCAGAAGAACTTGATTAGTTTATTCATGTGTGTTTGATTTAGACGTTGAGGGCCAGATCTGAGATCGCTTACTGTCAGAGGTAAGTACTCGCATTCATTACTCAAGTGGAAGTATAGATACTAGGGTTTAAAAATACTTCTGTAGAAGTTGAAGTATCAACTCAAGCTTTTTACTTAATTAAAGGTGTAAAAGTACTGGTTAGAGGCGTGTCCCAGATGCTCTTTTCCGTATAATACACTCTTCCTTTGTTTTTAAAGCACTTGAGTTGTGGCTTTCATACACAACACAAGCACACGGATCTTTAACTGTTTCTGTCAGCTGTGTGATCTTCCTCCCGGCTCCATCTCTGACATGAGTAATGAACACAACCTGACCGTACACTGGACGGAGAAACACACACACAGAGACTGTGCTCTCTACACAGGTGAGCGTGTGTGTCTGTGATGGATTATTTGCAGGAAGTTGAAGAAGAGCATGGTTTTGAAAGAGAGAGCGTGCGTAAACATCTCTGTCATGTTTTAGGCTGTGCTGAAAGCTGGTGCAGAGACTCTGCCACTGATCAGGAACTTTTCAGGTACTGCTGTGTGTTTGTGTTTCTCATCCCTCCCTCGCATCCTGTAACAAACCCTTCCCTCGCGAGTCAAAATGATCCGATGCCCTAAAATTATGCTTTTTTTTTTTTTATCCAGGAAGCTAATAGACTATCATTTAAATTTTATATTTTTTGATGCAGTTTTTTTGAGATTCGTTTATAATTGTTTTATTTAATTCACCTTTAAATTACTTCACACAGTATTAAACCGGAAAATAATGCAACATAATTTTTTATTATTTATATTATTTATCAATAAATAATACAATTTAAACACGTTCTTCACATTCTTTGAATTTAAATTCAAAATAATTAATATATGCAATAACCAGATCAAAATACCTTACATTGGGTAAATTTGGGTGTCTTTGCCGACCTCTTTTTGAAAACAAATAACATAAGATAATATTTCAAGACTCTTGCCTTTAGATGGCCTTGTAGCTCTATATGGAGCAGATGAACTGTTCTGTTGGGTCCCACAGTATGCATTCAGATACACATGTAGACATCATAAAATCATTTATTTGTAACATATTTTTAGTTAGAATTTTAAGCACTTTTAGGTTTGTCTATGTGTACTGAAAGGGGTAATTCCTAAGGGGGTCAAATTGACCCAAGAGGGAAGGATTTGATACTTTTTTTATTTTTTTAATAAAACCACTTAAACTCCTCGAATCCAGTCAATTTGTGTGTGTGTATTCTTGGTTCCAGTGTGACAAAAGTCCTAGGGTCCACTCCAATTAATATGTTTTTTTTGTTATAAGTTTCAGATCAAAATGACACAAGGGAAGGATGTTAATCATTATATTTTTTTGCTAATTAAACCCTTTATCTCCCAGATGATCTAAAGGTGAAAAGATAACTTCATGAGATTTAAATTGTGCATATGCAGCAAAGGGTTAAATTAAACCATTTTATTGGCAACATGTCCATGAATCTTAAAGCTGCAGTCCGTAACTTTTTTTTGGTAAAAGTATCCAAAATTATTTTTTTGAGCAAGTACACAAAAAAGCCAGTATTCAAAAACATCTCCTTACCTTGGCCCCATTCACAACTTTACGCTTGTAATATTTTTTTATAATATGAGTGGTACTGGTAGCCAAGCATATTGAGCGAATGTAGCCTGACAAGCCAGACCCACATCAAGATGTTTGGTCTGGAAACTCACCATTGACAGGGCTCAATCTGAGGGGCGGGATAAACGGTTGTCTTTCAAACTCCCTCTGCACGCGATTGGATAGCGCTACCACCAACCAGAACAACGAAGGTGAAGCAGAGCTTGTTGACAGATTAAACATTCGCCGTATCCGGTCGGCTAAACTCCGAACACATCTTCCCTTTTTAAGAATGACTTCAGTGCCGTTCTTTGTTCTTTTCTCAGAGAAAAGCTTAACTCCAAGTCTTCCAGATTCACGGTCAAAGCTGATTCGAAAGATCGCCGCCGTTCGCCAGTTTCTGTGTTTACTAGAAGCACGCAAATGCAACTCGGCCGTCGTCATTATGGCCCCGCCCACCGACTCTATACACGATGTGATTGGCCTGACAAGAGTTAGGACGAATACAGCTCAGAAGTGTATTGAGAGTTGCTAGACGACACTGGCGGGCAGATTAAATTTGCTGCCGCTAGGGTGCGTCTAGATTTCTAGGCTATGGTACTGGTGGATTTCCGTGGGAAATTTAAGCATGTCTTTGCGTCATTATGTCTCGTCTGTATACATAAAGAAAGAGTCTGGCTAGTAGTATCGTGTGTGTGGATGCTGCAGATGGCGAATCATTTATAGCCTTTTCTCACAGCAGCTGGAATTATTAAAATTATTATTTTGATGGCGGATTGTAATCCAGAAAGGTCTAAACGACAAGCATGAGTGACAACTGGAGATTCACCCTTAGTTAAAGCAAAAGATTAGACTGTACAGAAATGTAAACCTACAGGTAAGTAATCCCCCCAGATATTATAAATAATAATTATAATAAGTTGCATTGTTTGATGTGATATGAACTTACAATCGTTAGATTTAATCACTGTTGCTAGTGTGATTTATTATGTTTTGTTCCCAAAAGTGGGAGACATGTTACTTGTTTAATGACATTTTCTGGTGAAAAATTCTTATTTAGGTTTTATTCCAAGACGTAGAATCTGGGATTCAGAAATACAATATCCACATGAGGTGACGACACCCACACGTACTCCTCAAAACATTAGGTTAATCGGTGCTGAGGAGATGCGCCGACACAACTCACGTAAAGATAATTCCGCAAATAACTGCAATAACTTTTTTTTTGTTTTTTTTACATAGATGGCGAGCCAAGCTTATGGACTGCAGCTTTAAGCCAAAAGTATACTCTGCTTTTTTTTACGTTTAGCAAGCGTATGCTCACAGTCAAACCAACAGCCATACAAAGTATGCTTCTTTTGAGCAATCTATGGCCACGAGTTAAAAAAAAAAAAAAATACAAAATGAAATGACCATGTGCAAGCTGCGCGTAAAAAGTATGATGTTCTGATGTTTCTTGATCAAGTCGTCATATCAGAATGATTTGTGAAGGATCGTGACACTGAAGACTGGCGTAATGATGCTGAAAATTTAGCTTTGATCATCACAGGGATAAATTATATTTTACAATATATTCATATCGAAAATGTTTCAAATTAAAATTTTAATTAATCGATTTTACTGTATTTTTAATCAAATAAATGCAGCCTTGGTGAGCAGAAGAGACTTCCTTCAAAAGTGAAAAAAAAAAAAAACGTTTTTACTCCAAACTTTTGAAAAACTTAAAGGTGCACTATGCAACTTTCCGTCCACTGGAGGTCGCCTATTCAAAACAAAGGCGTAGTTTGATGACCCAGGGTTTGAGCGCAGCATCTTGGGACATGTGGTCTTCTCATCACAGCCGGTGGAAAATAGGACTCGGGCAGAAATCACGCTCATGCATGCGGTTATTAACGTTACTGTAGTGTAAAGCAGAGCAGGACCGAGTGTTGTGGAGCTGAGCACGGCCGCTGGAGCGATTGTTACACAAACATGCGGCTCGCGAACACCGGGACTTTTATTATGACGGGACGGGACACATTCGCCGGGCGCCTGCACTGATCCGCTCTTCCAAATTATGATTATGAGGTAATGCAGCTCTGTTTATTATATTAGATACATTTAAGTGTGTTTAAAATGATGTTTTGACGTTACTCTGTGCGTTCACTTGTTCACACTGCTAAGAGTAAAGCGCTCCTTCCAAATAAAAGCCGAAACCGAGGGTAGCGCAGATATGACGCGATTGACAGGCGACTCCCTCAAACGCTATGCTGACACGTCCCGGTCTTTAGTTAAAATAGCTAAACATAGCTATACAAAATATATAACAGGTGGTTAGCCTAGTGGTTAGCCTAGTGGTTTTTGGATATTTTACTGCAAAAATACTACATAGTGCACCTTTAATTTAAATAATACGTCTTTTGGAATCCAAAGCTGCATTTTAATGTTTAATTAAAACTTAATTAAAACATTCTGTATTTATCGAAACGCAGGAAAACCAAATACAGAACTGCAAATCTGCAAACTCTTATATGTTTAACATGTTTTTGCTGCCGCACCGATCATGTTTTGCTCATGGGTCAAATTTTTGTTGTATAATGCATAACGTCACAACTAACTGACAGAACTCAACCCCAGTGCTCTGTCAGCAGCTCAGGTTTGTGAGCCGCCTCTGCCTGGCAATCATTTGACAGATTCAGGTTTACTGACATGTCTTTAGAGGGTGGGGTTTAGTTTTCAGTTAGAATGAAACTGTTATAATGTGTGTGTGTGTGTGTGTGTGTGTGTGCGTATTACACATAAACGTTCTCTCCTTATTAATTTATAATTTACTTAAATACTAATAATTTGATTATCTATATGACAATAATTTGCAAGCCAAATGTTTGTGTTTGTAACAGATCTCATGATGAGACGAATTACGACTTACTAATGTTTATGTTGGAGACAAATTTAGCCCCAGAATTAATATTCACTTTAAACCTCCTTTTGGTGAGATCCTCAATTGGAATAACAAATAAAAAAAAAAAAAATGTTTTTTTGGGGGTCATTCCAAAAATCCCCCCAAAATTCTCACTGTAATTAATATAGAAATAATAGAAATCTATGTTCGTGAGTGTTAGTGAGTGTCTGTGAATGTGCGTGTGTCTGTGTAAATGTGTGTCTTTGTGTGCAAGAGTGGTGAGTGTGCGTCTGCGTGTGTGTGCGAGTGTGTGTGTGTGCGAGTCTGTGAGTGTGTCTGAGTGTCTTCTGTGTAAGTGCTGAGTGTTTGCGAGTGTGTGAGTCTGTGAGTGTTGTGTGTGTGTGTGGTTCAGGAACAAGGTACGTTATGAGGACCAAATTTCCCCACAACGATAGTAAGATCAGTGATTTTTGACCTTGTGGTGACATTTTTTGATTCCAATGAGGAAACTACTTATAACTCATAAGAAATTATGTTTTTTGAAAATGTTAAAATGCAGAACGTTTTCTGTGATGGGCAGATTTAGGGATAGGGTAATTTACAGTTTGTACAGAATAAAATACAGTATGTCAATGGAAATTCCCCATAAAACGTGAAAACCCAACTTGTGTGTGTGTGTGTGTGTGTGTGTGTTGCAGGAGTGAGCTGTCGGTTGAGAAAGGTTCAGTGCTGCAGGCTGAGCTTCAGTCCTGCAATCAGCTGCTGGAGCTCGAACCTCAGAACAAATGTAAGTGTGTGTGTCTGTTTTCACATGGGTGTGTGTTGTACATGCATACTTCACATAGCATTTGTATTTCCTACATTATCTTTGACAAAAGAATGTATGTCTCTGTGTGTTTCAGGGTGTCTGCTGACGATTATACTCCTCATGAGAGCTCTTGATCCTCTTGGCCACGAGAAAGAAACTCTGGCACATTTTCAAACCCTCAGAGTGAGAACATACTGCACCCTCAACAATTAGCCATTCTCTGTCAACAGGAAATGAATACATGATATTTACAATCGGAATCTAATCATGTCATGTCGACAAATGGAAATGTCAGCAGCTGTTTATTGGTTTCTTCCCGACAGCAGGAGGGCCTTTTACCCAAATACCATACTTTTAGATGTTCTTCTGTTATGAAAAACTCTTGCTTTCTTAGCTTTGTCCCTTGCTTTCTTAACAAAACTAAAAATCATTAAAAGACGGCCCTAAATATATTTAGTAATTTCAGTGATTCTCATTTGGTACTTAAAGGAGTAGTTCACTTCAAAATGAAAATTGTAATGATATTTGACTCATCCACATCTCATCCAAGATGTTCAAGTCATTCTTTCTTCAGTTGAAAAGAAATTAAGTTTTTTGAGGTAAACATTCCAATATTTTTCTCTGTATAATGGACTTCAATGGCAACCAACGGGCTTTCAAAGCCCTTCGAAGTGCTTTGAAACTGCATGGATTTGGACCGTAAACCAAATGATTGAATGTTTTCCTCAGAAACAGGGTGAGCAAATTATCAGGAAATGTATATTTTGAAGTGAACTAATCCTTTAAACCTATATATATATAATTATTATTATATTTTATTTTTTATTTAATGACCTTCAGCTCCCCAGTCAGTTCTGTACAGGAATATATAGTGGGAGAGCTTAAAAAAAAGCAGGGTGTTCAAATACTTACTTTCCTCACTGTATATATATATGTGTGTGTTAGATCAAATTAGCGGAGAATGAATCTTTGTTTTGGAAAGTGCTACAGCAAATTTTGTGCCATCTAGTGGTTTAGAGGAAAATTAAAATCTTTTTCACCCTTAGCCCCGTTGTACCCAAATACTGATGTTTGCCTTTTTAAGCCATAAAGTTGGTCTTTTTCTGGCTCTTACAGGAAGTGGACCCAATGCGTTCTTCCTACTACAGTGACCTGTGCAGCAAGTTTCTGATTGAAAACACTATTCTGAAAATGGAGTATGCAGAGGTGCGAGTGTTTAGCCTTTCCAATAAGGTAAGAGTGGCCATCCCTGAACTGAAATTGTTACATTTTTTAATTTTTAATTACATTTTTATTTGTTTTCTTCTTAATTAGACTTTTTGGGCCAGCTTTAAATTAGGTGGCCTTAACTACTATGTACTAAAATTTAAATTAATAAATTGATACAATGCACTTATTGTGTACTTAAACTTACCCATACCACCACACCTGTCCCTAACTTTACCCTTAAACTAACCCACACCACCCCACCTGTCCCTAACTTTACCCTTAAACTAACCCACACCACCACACCTGTCCCTAACTTTACTCTTAAACTTACCTACACCACACCTGTCCCTAACTTTACCCTTAAACTAACCCACACCACCACACCTGTCCCTAACTTTACCCTTAAACTTACCCATACCACCACACCTGTCCCTAACTCTACCATTAAACTTACCCACACCACCGCACCTGTCCCTAACTCTACCATTAAACTTACCCATACCACCACACCTGTCCCTAACTTTACTCTTAAACTTACCCACACCACCACACCTGACCCTAACTTTACCCTTAAACTTACCCACACCACCACACCTGTCCCTAACTTTACCCTTAAACTGACCTATACCACCACACCTGACCCTAACTTTACCCGTAAACTTACCCACACCACCACACCTGAACCTAACTTTACCTGTAAACTTACTCATACCACCACACCTGACCCTAACTTTACCCTTAAACTTACCCACACCACCACACCTGACCCTAACTTTACCCTTAAACTTACCCACACCACCACACCTGACCCTAACTTTACCCTTAAACTTACCCACACCACCACACCTGTCCCTAACTTTACCCTTAAACTGACCCACTCCACCACATCTGTCCCTAACTTTACCCTTAAACTTACCCACACCACCACACCTGTCCCTAACTTTACCCTTAAACTTACCCACACCACCACACCTGACCCTAACTTTACCCGTAAACTTACCCACACCACCACACCTGAACCTAACTTTACCCGTAAACTTACCCACACCACCACACCTGACCGTAACTTTACCCTTAAACTTACCCACACCACCACACCTGCCCCTAACTTTACCCTTAAACTTACCCACACCATCACACCTGTCCCTAACTTTACCCTTAAACTTACCCACACCATCACACCTGTCCCTAACTTTACCCTTAAACTTACCCACACCATCACACCTGTCCCTAACTTTACCCTTAAACTTACCCACTCCACCACACCTGTCCCTAACTTTTCCCTTAAACTTACCCACACCACCACACCTGTCCCTAACTTTACCCTTAAACTTACCCACACCACCACACCTGCCCCTAACTTTACCCTTAAACTTACCCATACCACAACACCTGTCCCTAACTTTACCCTTAAACTGACCTACACCACCACACCTGTCCCTAACTCTACCATTAAACTTACCCATACCACCACACCTGTCCCTAACTTTACCCTTAAACTTACCCACACCACCACACCTGTCCCTAACTTTACCCTTAAACTTACCCACACCACCACACCTGACTCTAACTTTACCCTTAAACTTACCCATACCACCACACCTGTCCATAACTTTACCCTTAAACTTACCCTTAAACTTACCCATACCACCACACCTGTCCCTAACTTTACCCTTAAACTTACCCACACCACCACACCTGTCTCTAACTTTACCCTTAAACTGACCCACACCACCACACCTGTCCCTAACTTTACCCTTAATCTTACCCACACCACCACACCTGTCTCTAACTTTACCCTTAAACTTACCCACACCACCACACCTGTCCCTAACTTTACCCTTAAACTTACCCACACCACCACACCTGTCTCTAACTTTACCCTTAAACTTACCCACACCACCACACCTGTCCCTAACTTTACCCTTAAACTTACCCACACCACCACACCTGTCTCTAACTTTACCCTTAAACTTACCCACACCACCACACCTGTCTCTAACTTTACCCTTAAACTTACCCACACCACCACACCTGTCTCTAACTTTACCCTTAAACTTACCCACACCACCACACCTGAACCTATCTTTACCCCTAAACTTACCCACACCACCACACCTGACATTAACTTTCCCCTTAAACTTACCCACACCACCACACCTGTCCCTAACTTTACCCTTAAACTTACCCACACCACCACACCTGACCCTAACTTTACCCTTAAACTTACCCTTAAACTTACCCACACCACCACACCTGTCCCTAACTTTACCCTTAAACTTACCCACACCACCACACCTGACCCTAACTTTACCCTTAAACTTACCCACACCACCACACCTGTCCCTAACTTTACCCTTAAACTGACCTATACCACCACGCCTGTCCCTAACTTTACCCTTAAACTTACCCACACCACCACACCTGTCTCTAACTTTACCCTTAAACTTACCCACACCACCACACCTGTCCCTAACTTTACCCTTAAACTGACCTATACCACCACACCTGACCCTAACTTTACCCTTAAACTGACCCACACCACCACACCTGTCCCTAACTTTACCCTTAAACTTACCCAAACCACCACACCTGTCCCTAACTTTACCCTTAAACTGACCTATACCACCACACCTGACCCTAACTTTAGCCTTAAACTGACCCACACCACCACACCTGACCCTAGCTTTACCCTTAAACTTACCCAAACCACCACACCTGTCCCTAACTTTACCCTTAAACTGACCTATACCACCACACCTGTCCCTAACTTTACCCTTAAACTTACCCACACCACCACACCTGTCCCTAACTCTACCATTAAACTTACCCACACCACCACACCTGTCCCTAACTCTACCATTAAACTTACCCATACCACCACACCTGTCCCTAACTTTACTCTTAAACTTACCCACACCACCACACCTGACCCTAACTTTACCCTTAAACTTACCCACACCACCACACCTGTCCCTAACTTTACCCTTAAACTTACCCACACCACCACACCTGACCCTAACTTTACCCGTAAACTTACCCACACCACCACACCTGAACCTAACTTTACCCGTAAACTTACCCACACCACCACACCTGACCGTAACTTTACCCTTAAACTTACCCACACCACCACACCTGCCCCTAACTTTACCCTTAAACTTACCCACACCATCACACCTGTCCCTAACTTTACCCTTAAACTTACCCACACCATCACACCTGTCCCTAACTTTACCCTTAAACTTACCCACACCATCACACCTGTCCCTAACTTTACCCTTAAACTTACCCACTCCACCACACCTGTCCCTAACTTTTCCCTTAAACTTACCCACACCACCACACCTGTCCCTAACTTTACCCTTAAACTTACCCACACCACCACACCTGCCCCTAACTTTACCCTTAAACTTACCCATACCACAACACCTGTCCCTAACTTTACCCTTAAACTGACCTACACCACCACACCTGTCCCTAACTCTACCATTAAACTTACCCATACCACCACACCTGTCCCTAACTTTACCCTTAAACTTACCCACACCACCACACCTGTTCCTAACTTTACCCTTAAACTTACCCACACCACCACACCTGACTCTAACTTTACCCTTAAACTTACCCATACCACCACACCTGTCCATAACTTTACCCTTAAACTTACCCTTAAACTTACCCATACCACCACACCTGTCCCTAACTTTACCCTTAAACTTACCCACACCACCACACCTGTCTCTAACTTTACCCTTAAACTGACCCACACCACCACACCTGTCCCTAACTTTACCCTTAAACTTACCCACACCACCACACCTGTCTCTAACTTTACCCTTAAACTTACCCACACCACCACACCTGTCCCTAACTTTACCCTTAAACTTACCCACACCACCACACCTGTCTCTAACTTTACCCTTAAACTTACCCACACCACCACACCTGTCCCTAACTTTACCCTTAAACTTACCCACACCACCACACCTGTCTCTAACTTTACCCTTAAACTTACCCACACCACCACACCTGTCTCTAACTTTACCCTTAAACTTACCCACACCACCACACCTGTCTCTAACTTTACCCTTAAACTTACCCACACCACCACACCTGAACCTATCTTTACCCCTAAACTTACCCACACCACCACACCTGACATTAACTTTCCCCTTAAACTTACCCACACCACCACACCTGTCCCTAACTTTACCCTTAAACTTACCCACACCACCACACCTGACCCTAACTTTACCCTTAAACTTACCCTTAAACTTACCCACACCACCACACCTGTCCCTAACTTTACCCTTAAACTTACCCACACCACCACACCTGACCCTAACTTTACCCTTAAACTTACCCACACCACCACACCTGTCCCTAACTTTACCCTTAAACTGACCTATACCACCACGCCTGTCCCTAACTTTACCCTTAAACTTACCCACACCACCACACCTGTCTCTAACTTTACCCTTAAACTTACCCACACCACCACACCTGTCCCTAACTTTACCCTTAAACTGACCTATACCACCACACCTGACCCTAACTTTAGCCTTAAACTGACCCACACCACCACACCTGTCCCTAACTTTACCCTTAAACTTACCCAAACCACCACACCTGTCCCTAACTTTACCCTTAAACTGACCTATACCACCACACCTGACCCTAACTTTAGCCTTAAACTGACCCACACCACCACACCTGACCCTAGCTTTACCCTTAAACTTACCCAAACCACCACACCTGTCCCTAACTTTACCCTTAAACTGACCTATACCACCACACCTGTCCCTAACTTTACCCTTAAACTTACCCACTCCACCACACCTGTCTCTAACTTTACCCTTAAACTTACCCACACCACCACACCTGTCTCTAACTGTACCCTTAAACTTACCCACACCACCACACCTGAACCTATCTTTACCCCTAAACTTACCCACACCACCACACCTGACATTAACTTTCCCCTTAAACTTACCCACACCACCACACCTGTCCCTAACTTTACCCTTAAACTTACCCACACCACCACACCTGTCCCTAACTTTACCCTTAAACTTACCCACACCACCACACCTGACCCTAACTTTACCCTTAAACTTACCCACACCACCACACCTGTCCCAAACTTTACCCTTAAACTGACCTATACCACCACACCTGTCCCTAACTTTACCCTTAAACTTACCCACACCACCACACCTGACCCTAACTTTACCCTTAAACTTACCCACACCACCACACCTGTCCCAAACTTTACCCTTAAACTGACCTATACCACCACACCTGTCCCTAACTTTATCCTTAAACTGACCCACACCACCACACCTGTCCCTAGCTTTACCCTTAAACGTACCCAAACCACCACACCTGTCCCTAACTTTACCCTAAATTAGGTTCAGGTTGGAGTTTTAACGGTTTAAAAGTCAAAAAAATAACCTTTGCTGTAAATTTTAAAGGCGCCATGAATTTTTTTAAGCATTTTGAATTCTTAATACAGGTTACTGGTCTTATTGGCCCTCATTTATCAATCTTGCATAGAAACGGGTGTATATGTTGGCGTAAGATTATGCTTACACTCCTCTCACCACCTGATTTATGAAACTGTGCGCACCACTGCAATTCAGGTGTACGCAATACTTGCCCTTGATAAATCCCGCGGCTGAAAACGATCGTCATTAGAATAACACGCCCCTATATATTCAAGTCTCTGCCTCCCGCACACCCTCATTTTACGCCATGGACAAACAGAAGACGGCAAAGAAGCGAAACTTCTCCGACGTGGAGATCGGGCGCGCTCAATCATCTCTTTAGTCCACTTAGTCAGGGCACTGATTAGGACATAAGTCAACGGGCTGACTCCCTGATCAGTGCTCTGACTACTGAACTATTGAGATGATTGAGACGCGCCCATCGAGACCATCACCAGGGAAGTGGAAAAAAACCTGAAATTGTTTTATTTGGGAGTTTAAAAAGTGGGATTAAAGGCGCTCACAAAAACAAAATATGGACCCAAATTACGAGTAGCTACTGTTAGTGTGGGGGTTGAGAAGCGCACTCCAGCAGTTTAAATAGCTGTTTGGATGATAAATTACCATCACAATGCATTATTTTACAGCACGTTTTGAAACAATTAGCATTTAATTTCGTATCACGGCACATGTATTGGGGTGTACAATAGTGATGATGATGTGATGTGGAGTAAGATTCATTCACATTAATAATTACATGACAATTTGTAAGATTCTTCTTCTTATTATTATGATTATTATTCTTAATGACGCTTGTTATTTAGAAGAAGAATGCCATTTTTATTGATTGTATTATTATTTAAAAGAAGAAGGCCATTTTTATTATTTTGTCAGTCTGAATTATTTTAGTCCCAGTCCGTGTGCAGCTGCCGGGCCTAACCCTGAAACGTCAGATAAAGCGCACAGGCTCGCGACTGGAGGAATACATATGCCTACAGATCAAACGCTTTGGTAAAGTCACACAAATTAAACATTGACGTTCATGATGCACAAAAATAAACACTAAATGTTGTTGTTGTGGTTTTTAACAGTGGGTCATATAGCATATCTTGTCAGTGCGTTTTGTGGTGTTAGGAATTGTTTTTCTGCGCATTTCCCCACTAACTCAAACGTGCGTACACCACCTCCTGAGCTGGCGTAGGATTTGAGCGTGCCGTACACCAACGTCCATATTGATAAATCTCAAAGTCACCGTGGGTTTGGGTGTACGCAAGGTGTACGCTGAAAATTTGGTGTACGCACTTTTGATAAATGAGGGCCAATGTGACTATTTTTAATAAAATGACTAAACGATTTAATCAAAATGCAATGTTTTTGACATATAATGCAAGCTTTTTAAATCTGCCTTATTATTATTATTTATTTTTTCAGAGGATAGTTTCATTTTTCTATTATTACTGTTTATTTTAGTTCATTGAAGTTTTATTTTAATATCTTATATTTTAATATATGAAAATAACCTTGCCCTGGTTAATATGTATTATTTTTACTAAAGTTTTTACACAATTTTTTTTTTTTATTGTAAACTTACAATATTCCCAGACATCATCAGGATGTTTTAAAGAGATCATAATGTCATCATGTGCTTGTGTAATGAGGGTGACTGAATTGTTTAAATTTCTTCTCTCTTGTGAAATAAATGTCATAACAGAAACATGAGTAATATTCAATGAAATAGTCTTACTCAACCATTTGCACGTGAGAGATAGTCACTTGACTTTCTAAATCTTTAATAGGCCTTTTCAGCCATTTAAAGGGCACTTTTTGAAAATGATATCCTGTTAAAAAATGTTTATACTCAACTAATTGGATCATTACCATTCAAATGTTAAATACACAAAAATAAAAATGGTATAGAGCTCTGGAGGTTGACGTCAAGCAGCCTAAACGCCGCCATTTTGGCAGGCAATCAGGGGAGCGCTAGAGCGGCTGTCGCATTAGTATCTATAAAATAATTTAAAACCAGACTGTATAAACCTTACTGTTTCAACATGATTGACAGCTTATGTGCACCAGGATGCCAGAACATGCGGGAGAAAGCAAATGGGAAATAATTTTATCGTATTAAATTGTTGAATGCTGTACATTTCAGTTAATTCTTCATTCTTAACTACTTTTACCTCACGTAAATAATGATAAAAATAAGTTCCCATTAAATATAATACTTTATCGTGAATAACATAAGTGCTTTTCTATATAAATAACATCATGAAAGGCTATTTGAAACTAAATTCAGGATCAAGAAATAAATACTGAAACAAAAAATACATAAAAAAGAAACAACATTGATTGATTAGGTCTGATTTTATTTTACATACACAACACCGACCTATGGACGCAGCGGCGCGCTGTTTTAGTTTGTGTTAACCGCTAACATGTTTATCTATTCACATGTTTTCTATCATGTAAAACAAGAGCGTGATGCTGTTCAGTCTGCCTGCTATTCTATCTGTTATTCTATCTCCTGATCGGAGGCTTCCGTGAATATTTAGTTTATGCGTAGCTTTAGGCTTCAACTAAGTTTAATGGTTCAATGCAAAAATATTTAGGAGTGCATAGTGCTTCAACGTTGTAAGTGCCCATTTACGTCAAAACTAGGCTAGTTGTAACTTTCGCACAGCTGGTACAACAGGTGTCCTGAGAGGAAAGCTATCCGTTCCTTTATCAAGACTGATAACTGTGAAAAGCACCCAGGTGGCAGTGTTTTTTGTTTTACCAAACGGTTTAGGGCTGTGCCGGGGAACGTGAGTAGAACCACCGCGGTGGCTGAGTAGCACTGGCGTTGGTCGGCCAAACATTTTTATTTCTTTTTTGTATGTGAATGCTTTACGTGGATATTATGACACGAGTGAAGCACAACTTTATTTACAAAATAAATAATTGGTCCACAATTAAATGTTACCTCGCAACATAACATTAATGCCGAACGATAGAAGCAACTTGGTGAGGTGAGCCAAATTTAAGCTTTGCGTTTTTGCGATCATGGAATCTCTAATTTATTTTCACAAATCATGAGAAGCGTAAATGAAGTATCTCGACCAGTATAAATGTTATGTTTTCATGGCTGTGAGGTAACATTTAACAGTGAACCTATTATTTATTTTTGTAAATAAAGTGTTGTGCCTCACTCATGTCATAATATTCACGAAAAACAACATTTACATAAGAAAAACAATTGTTTGGACGACCACCGCCGGTGTTGCAGCCACCAAGGTGGTGTGCTTGTCATGCTCACCAGCACATCCCTAAACCACCGCGGTGGTGGAAAAAAAAACTGCAACCATCACAGCCCTAGATATGTTGTGTATAATAAATTTAGTTTTGCTATGTACAAGTCTATGTTGTTCGAATTAAAGTGCGCAGTGAGCTCCGTTGCCTTGAAACTCATGCTGGCGGCATCTGTTCTTGCTGTAGACTGTAAAAAAAAATTGGACACAGTGTCCGTGACGTCACCCATATGATTCCGATAAGCCGCTCTGAAGCTTTAAGTAGGGGCGACCTAGCCGTCGCCATCTTGCGAGCGAGTCATCACGCGTCACTCCCGGATAATAGAAAATGGGCAAAAAGGCGGGATCTGGGCAGAGCTTAGGTGATGCAATGACTATACGGCAATTCAGAATGTTTGGAAACACTCGGCACCAAGATACTTCCGGGTGGCAGAACGCGAGCGGCTTCTGACAAACTGAAGAGATCTAGCCAGCTACTGTAAACAGTTACATAGTTAAGAACATTGTTGTTGATTAAAGTTGAAACTATGACGAAAACGTGTTTTGTTTGGGGGTGGCGCCGTCATATATACAGCAAACGGTGTAGGATTGTATCGATTTCCTTCAGAAAAAAAGTAAATATATCCAGCAAAACCTGTGGGTGAGGAGGCTAAAGCGAGTGGACGTCGTCAAAAGTGGCGCAACAGAGAAGTATTCTCAAAACGGTCCATCTACAAAATCACAGCAGAGCATGATTATCTTCAGCTGGGGAAATTTGAGACTCATATTAGTGAACTTTAGATCTCTTTTAAAGACCGAACTCATTGCCAGTCAGTCACTGCCTGAAGTAAAAGTAGGAAGAGACCGAACTTCTAGTGTCATGTAGGCTACTGATCGAATGTCAATGGAAGAAATAGGAAAAGCAAAACATAGTTGTAGGCTGATGGATGCTTGATGCGTGTACCATACTGGCTTCATCATCACCGCGAGTTTAGTTTGAGTGAATGCCTAACGTTAGCGGAGTAGCGTTAGTCTACAGCACGCTATCCTTTCCTTTTGACCGTCAGAAGCTCACGTCTGTGCCATCTGATCCGACCCTGACCGAGCAACAGAAAACCATTATAGCCTTTTTTTAGTTATCAGGGGAATAGACCATCTACGATAGCCTAACATATTGTAAGTCAAACAGCAACAGTCACTAAAATAACTTCTCAATGGCAGGCTGAGGCTCATTTTTAAAATTATGGTATTAGACTAGCGCTACATCTACTGGAGCAAGGTTAGGCATTTCATGTATTGCTATCTCCTGAATTAGTTAACATGATTATTGAGGAACTGATTAACTATGTCTGAATCCCAAGCAATTTACTAGCGTTGCCATAGGAACGCTTCGGCTTTTGCCACCCGGAAGAACATTTATTACTGTTGTGACGTCATGGTGAATTGTCGTATAGAAGGCGGATAAATGGCTATCCACCTGTCATTCAAAGTAACCACTTTGACCCTTAATTCCCTTAAAACGCTTAATTATGCAGAACTTTAAGGCTTTATATAGCATAAACGAATGAGTTGTAAAAAAATTCACCCCCCTCACAGTTGTCATGAAGGGCAAAGTTAGCCGTATAGGCCAAAACCACAATTTGTACCAGGCTGTAAACATGTTTTTTTCTGCTGTAAAGTTTTTTAAAAAGGAATTTTAACATGGGGCTCAATGAGATTCTGCTCATTCTGGAGCCTGTCCCTAGTGGCCAGTCGATGAATTGCAGTTTACATTACTTCCGTATTGGCTTCAAGAGAGATCGCGGGAGGTTGCCGCTTGTTCTTGCCTGCCAAAATGGCGTCGTAAACAGAATAGGTCACGTGACCTCTGGAGCACTATTGGCATCATTTCAGGATGTAAGCAGCAATAAAAGATATTCATAAGATGTGGACCATTTTTTTTATCTTATAAAGGCAAGAATAGGCCACTTTATGATGTAACAGTTTCTGATGGCTTGCTGAGCAGATCAAATGAAATGGATGCCGGAAAGGTTTGATGGTAACCAAAAAACCAACAAAATTTGTTTTTAATTGAATATATATATATATATTCTTTTTTTAAAAAATCAAATAGATGAAGTATACATGTAATCTGTGTTTCAATTCTATCTTGATGTTGGTTGGTTTGTTGGTTTTTAAAGTGTACTTGATGAAAAATAGCTATCTCAACCATTTTCAGTGAATGGGGGGATGTATTTAATGTTGTTGCTATGTACGATTTAATTTAGTGTGGTATGAATTCTCTTCTATACAAGAAATGACAAACTACAAATATTTGTTTTTGGGTGTGCCTATTAGAGGTTAATAAATTACTGTCAGATTCACTGTGCAGTTACATAGAAACACCCATGTGTGTGTTCATGCAGCTGAATCACAGTAAAAACACACATATCTTCCTTGTTTCTGTCAGCGTAGTGACAACAGCAGTCACACCCTGTTTTATCAGACCACACTGATTATATGGTAATCCACCTCGCTATCTATATAAACTAGTATTACACCAAGCCATCATACATGCTTTACTTGTTTTCTCACTTTTTAAAACCACGGTTCACTGAGTTTCTCTGTCGTTGACCACATCCTTCAGAACATGTCCCATCCTTTTCAGTCAATGTTACATGGCTTGAAATTTAAGATTAACTTGGAATATATTGCAGTTAGATATCTTTTTTTGTCTCTCTCTTTCTATCATACTTTAGAACCTGACAACTTTGTGCCACCTCGATCAGCTTCTCTTGGTGACCCATATCAACCTCTCCTCCAATCAGCTAGTGCGGCTGCCACCTCAGTTTGCCATGTTGCAGTGCCTAGAGGTGAACCCATGCTTCTTTTCTTAATTTTCCCACAAATAACTGTTAGGGACCATTTACACAGAATGCATTATTGATGTTTAAAATGTGAGACAAAATAAACACAAGCTCTTAAGATGTTATCTTTACATGCAAGCATTCACATTATTACTACATGGCACAAGCTGATTGGCCTCTGCTGATCCTGCAACCAATGAGATCGCTTGCTTAGCATTTAAACATTTACTTAGCATTTATTCATGCAGCATCAGCAGATCTTACATGATCACCGCAGTATGCGTGTATGTTTGTCTATTAGCATTAGCAAGTACATACTTAATCTGCAGCAGCAGTGTAGCAGATCTATTCCCCCAAGACCAAATGTGACCGTGTACCACACAGCTAAAACCAAAGTCATAAGCAAGGCTGGACTGGGGCTAAAATTTGGCCCTGGCAAACGCAGCCCATCTGGGGAGTTCCCTGTGAATGTTTTTTACTGGGGTTAGGGCCTTTAAATGGAGTAAATAAATAAAACTAGGACAGGGACAAATAATGATGAATATTATAAAATTTACTGCAAATGCAGATAACAAATAGCCTGACAAGCCACACCCACATCACGATGTTTGGTCTGGCAACTCTCCATTGACAGCTCAATCCGAGGGGCGGGATAAACGGTTGTCTTTCAAACTCCCTCTGCACGCGATAGGATAGCGCTACACCAACCAGAGCAACAAAGGTGAAACAGAGCTCGTTGATAGATTAAACATTCACGGTATCCGGTCAGCAAAACCCTGAACACATCTTCCCTTTTTAAGAATGATTTCAGTGCCGTTCTTTGTTCTTTTCTCAGAGAAAAGCATAACTCAAGTCTTCCAGAGTCGCGGTCAAAGCTGATTCGAAAGACCGCCGCCGTTCGCCAGTTTCTGTGTTTACTAGAAGCACGCAAACGCAACTTGGCCGTCGTCTTTATGGCCCCGCCCACCGACTCTATACACGATTTAATTGGCTCGTCCAGAGTTAGGGGAATACAGCTCAGAAGGGTATTGAGAGTTCCTTGACGACACTTGCGGGCAGATTAAATTTGCTGCCGCTAGGGTGGGTCTAGATTTCTAGGCTAGATAACAATCTTAATATTGCACTTTGTCACAGAAATGCTCTTGACAGTGCATACGTCATCACTGATTTTGAGCTAGGGTGCAGTAAATTTACTGCTTTTAAAATGTCATCATTTACTCACTCAAATGTCATTCCAAACCTGTATGTCTTACTCTCTTCCGTGAAACACAGTAGAATATATTTTGAAGAATGTTGGCAACCAAACCATAGGCTACCATTGAATATTGTACAGGTACAGATAAAAAATACAGACTCAAATTATGTTCTTTTATGTTACACAGAAATAGATTCATTCAGTTATGAAAAGACATTAGGGTGAGTAAACAATAACATTTTTGGGTTTAACTACCCCTTTATAAACAATAATATTTTTAGAGTTAACACCTAATTTATGTGAGTCACTTATATCTGTCTTTTATGAGGTTCTCAATGAAATAACATTTAATAAAATTTCATTAAATCTATTAAAAAGTTCATAAAACATTTAAAGAGAACAAAGCTTTGTCCTTTGTTCCTGGACTCCAGACTTGAAAGCTGTTTTGACTAATTATCCTTTAATTAAAGTGCATCCATAAAAAAATATTCACATCGCTTCACTTTTTACACATTTTATGTTACAGCCTTATTCCAAAATTGATTAAATTAATCATTTTTTCCTCATTCTACAAACAATACCCGATGATGATACCGTGAAAGAAGTTTGTTTGAAATCTAATAAAAAATGAGAAAAATCACATGTACATAAGTATTCACAGCCTTTGCCATGACACTCAGAAATGAGCTCAGGTGCCCCTGTTTCCACCGATCATCCTTGAGATGATCACAACTTGATTGGTGTCCACATGTGGTGAATTCATTTGATTGATTGTGATTTGGAAAGGCACACACCTGTCTATATAAGGTCCCACAGTTAACTGTGCATGTCAGAGCACAAACCAAGCCATGAAGTTTAAGGAATTGTCTGTAGACCTCTGAGACATGATTGTATAGAGGCACAGATCTGGGGAAGGGTACAGAGCAATTTCTGCAGCATTGGAGGTCCCAATGAGCACAGTGGCCTTCATCATCTGTAAATGTAAGAAGGAACCACCTAGAGCTTCCTAGAGCTGGCCACCCGGCCAAACTGAGGGATTGGGGAGAAAGGCCTTAGTCGGGGAGGTGACCAAGAAATTGCAAACATCATGTCTTGGGGAAACCAGGCACTTCTCATCACCTGGCCAATACTATCCCTACAGTGAAGCGTGGTGGTGGCAGCATCATGCTGTGGGGATGTTTTTTATCGGCAGGAAGTGGAAGACTAGATCAGCATCAAGGGAAAAATGAATGCAGCAATGTCCAGAGTCATCCTTGATGAAAACCTGCTCCAGACCACTCTGGACCTCAGACTGGGGCAAAGGTTCATTTTCCAACAGGACGATGACCCTAAGCACACAGCCACGATAACATAGGAGTGGCTACAGGACAAGTATGTGAATGTCCTTGAGTGGCCCAACCAGAGCCCAGACTTGAACCCGATTAAACATCCCTGGAGAGATCTGAAAATGGCTGTGCACTGATGCTCCCCACCCAACCTGATGGAGCTTAAGAGGTCCTGCAGAGAAGAATGGGAGAAACTGCCCAAAAATAGGTGTGCCAAGCTTGTTGCATCATACTCAAAAAGACTTGAGGCTGTAATTGGTGCCAAAGGTGCTTCAACAAAGTATTGAGCAAAGGCTGTGAATGCTTATGTACATAAGCTATGTTCTCAAAAAAAGCACCTAATATGGACACAGTTTATGAATATGGAGGAGTGGAGGGGTGTCATTTCAGAAGACAAACCAATGTCTGCTGTCCCTGGATGATGAGCCAAGTCAGTGGCAAAAAAAATAATTAAATAAATAACCTTGTATCGGCCCCAAAGTGCGGCCCCAAAGTAATAGTTATACAACTATTTGAAAACCTGAGGGTGCAAAAAATCTCCTTTAAAGTTGTCCAAATGAAGTCCTTAGCAATGCATATTACTACTAATAATCACATTTGTGATTTATTTACGGTAAGAACATTTACTTAATATCTTCATGGAACATTATCTTTACTTGAATATGAGCTAAATGATCATCTTTGACCGTTGAGTCACGTCTCGCAGCTTTTTCAACATGACGCGCTCAAGGCAGAGACTTCTTTTCCATTCATCAGTGCTGTGGCTCCGCATTTGAATGCTATTAGAGCAAAAACGCATTCGGTTTCATCATCCGTTATGCCTGTCACTCAGACGTCAAAAAGATGTTGCCAAATTAAACAGTTAGTGAAATTAAAGCGATTCTTCTCGTGGAGACACAGCGTTTACACGATAATTTGTGATGACTGATATCACAGAATTTATCTGTATTTTGCTGTTGATATGTGAATGGTCTCTTACCAGTTGCTTGTAAAAGCCAGATTGCCGTTGCTTGTGTAAACAGCGTATTTGTGTATTAACGACTTTCTGATCCTTTTATGTTAATTTAACGAATTTCTGTGTGTTCACCGACAAAAGAGGATGCAAGTGCAACGATTTAAGATGTCCATCTATCATGTGTTTGCATAAAAAAAACAATGAAAAATGGCACAATGTAATGGGAAAATGCATTCTGTGTGAACAGCCCCTAACTCTGTTTCTTTCCAATGATCACATTGTAAAATGGCGAATTGTGCTTGATATGGAGTGATTTAATGCTTCAGGTGCTGGAGGCCGATGATAATGCCATTGTGAGTCTGGAGGGATTGCATCATCTGCCAAAACTAGAGGAGGTTTCTCTGAAGAACAATCGTATCCTTTTCTTCTTCTTCTTTTTTTTCTTTTTTAAATAAATACTGTTTTTTACTTTCTATTCATCAAAGAATCCTGACAAAATTTACACATCTGTTTTCAACATTGACACTAATAAAGAATAATCAAACAACATATTTCTTAATAACCTTTAACTTTAAAAAACAAAAACAGTATTTTGGTCAAATAAATGCAGTCTTGGTAAGCAGAAGAGAGCCTTCTTCAACAGTTCTTCTAACCCCAACGCCTCATTCACACGGGGCGTAGGCGTTAACGCTTGACGGAGGGCGTGGCTGAAGCTGGGTTCTGGCGCGATCGTCAAGGTGACAACAGCCAATCACATTAACTTGCCGCTTGGACCAAAACCCAACACAAAAAAGCGCCTTTTTTGGTTGTATGTGCGAGTGCGATTGCCCGTGTAGTTGTTGTCAGCGCACTGCACAGGTGCACGAAGCTGTTAAGTACATTAAATCCTGAAAAAGCGCCGACAGCGGGAAGAATATCACGTAGTGGTCCAGGAGCTGCGTCTGGATTTTTAACGGTCTATGGTCTGGATGGTTCATGGAGCAGTAATGAACGCAATTGGCTAGCGTCTGCTGTAGGATATTTGCATACGGCGATCTGATTGGATGACGCCTGCGCTGGCGCTTGAAAAGTTGAGAATTCTTTAGCTTCTGCCGCTTGCAACGCGAGTGAAGCGCCGCGACGGAACCCACAATTCAGTTCGGCAACGGATGATGTCACCCATTCAAAGTAAATGGGAAGCGTTAACGCCTACGCCCCGTGTGAATGTGGCGTAATTGATAGAGTGTGGTGTAGCTTTTCATTTCTTAAACAACCATGTCTGAAGACACATCATGGCCAGATTCCAGGAGGAGGGCAATGTCAACATTCATCAGCTCAAACTGTGAAATAATGAAGAATCATTTTTACACATGAATTGGCCTCTTGATGGTAATAACAACACATTTATTTATATCAAGAGGTGCATCAATTTTTGGTCAAGATCTTGTATAGAGTCCAGTAGCACTGTAAAGTCTCCTCCAGAAATGAATACTTTCATTCATAAAGTATGCATTAAATTAATCAGAAGTGACAATAAAGACATTTATAATGTTACAAAAGATTTAGATTTGAAATAAATTCTTTTGAACTTTTTATTCAATTTAACTAAAGAATCCTGAAAAAAACGGTAATACCAGTTAAGAATCTGTAATTATAAGAATGTAATAGACATTCTGTTGACTAAAAGTAACTTTGCAGCTAACTCTCATTAGAGTATTAGTTGTGTTTAAGTAGACTTGTAGGGTTCAGGTTAGTATAATAAGTTTACATTACTTATAGTCACTAGAATGACTAAAGTGGACCATTAAAATAAAATTAAAAGACCATTAAAAGTTTAACTGTATCGAACTCTGTGATTTTTGTGTGTACATTTTTGTAACTGTAAAAATGGTTTTCTTAACGCAATTCTCAGAAATCTGTAAACTGTCTGATCTTGAATCATTGGCGTCCTGCATTAAACTGACCAGACTGGATCTGCGTGGAAACCCTGTCCACAAAACTGCCAACGTAGAGTCTGAGCTGAACCAGCTGTTGCCATTGATCACTGCCCTGACTCTTTGATGTGTGTGCGTGCGCGTGTGCGTGTGCGTGTGTCTGTGTCTGGCTGTCTGTCTGTGACTTACTATACGTACTGTTTTAGAGATTAACGAGAGCTCACTAACCGTTTCTAAACACGTACCTCATGTCCTGAACCTTATCAGACTTAAAGCGATAGTTCACCCAGAAATGAAAATTCCGTCGTTTGTTGATATTTTGGTGAATGTTCATGCTGCTTTTTTCCGTACAATGACAGTCCAACTTTAGATCCATTTCCTAGACATTAGAAAAGTTTTTTTTTTTTTTTTTTTTTTTGGTGAACTGTGCCTTTAAAAACAGTCAGTATCCTGTCTGTACATTTGTCTGTGTTCGTGTGTGATAAATGACAGTTCACATTTCAAATAAAGTTTGACTTCTAAGACCGCATGCTGAAAAAGAGAAATGTTTTGCAACATCTGCTTTAACTTTTAACCCTTAAAGTTCTGAAGGTCCTGTTTATTGTTCATGTGATGTATTGGTGAAGATGCACCTATCTGGCAATGAGCTTCTTGTGCTTGTATGAATTATACACTTCTTTTTTTTTTCCTTCTTTTTTTGCTCTGCAAAAATCAGCCACCTGTAGTGTGAAAGCTGCAGGTATGCATCTCCGCACTAATAAAGAAACATGTCTGTTCTTCCCCATGTCTGTCTAGTTGGGTCTAGTTCTTTGAGGATGCCACACTGAATATTGTTAAAAGGTTTAATTTTGAAGACAACTGATGCCAGACTCTACTCAGCTATTTAACTCTAAACGACTGCAAAGGCCTCTGAATGGTCTCTCAGTCTAGTTCTGTAGGCTACACAATCATGGGGAAGACTGCTGACTTGACAGTTGTCCAAAAGACGACCATTGACACCTTGCACAATAAGGGAAAGACACAGAAGGTCATTGCAAAAGAGACTGGCTGTTCACAGAGCGGTGTCCAAGCACATTAATAAAGAAGCAAAGGGAAGGAAAAGAAGGGGTTAAAAAAGTGTACAAGCAATAGGGATAACTGCCCCCTGAAGGGGATTGGGAAAAAAAAAAACATTCAAAAGTGTGAGGGAGATTCACAAAGAGTGGACTGCAGCTGGAGTCAGTGCTTCAAGAACCACTACGCACAGACGTATGCAAGACAGGTTTCAGCTGCCGCATTCCTTGTGTCAAGCCACTCTTAAACAACAGACAGCGTCAAAAGCCTCTCGCCTGGGTTAAAAACAAAAAGGACTAGACTGCTGCTGAGTGGTCCAAAGTTATGTTCTCTGATGAAAATAAATTTTGCATTTCCTTTGGAAATCAAAGGAAGTCTGGAGAAAGAAAGGAGAGTCACACAGTCCACGTTGCTTGAGGTCCAGTGTAAAGTTTCCACAGTCAGTCATGGTTTGGGGTGCCATGTCATCTGCTGGTGTTGGTCCACTGTGTTTTCTGAGGTCCAAGGTCAATGCAGCCGTAAACCAGGAAGTTTTAGATCACTTCATGCTTCCTGCTGCTGACCAACTTTATGGAGATGCAGATTTATTTTCCAACAGGACTTGGCACCTGCACACAGTGCCAAAGAAACCATTACCTGATTTATGGACCATGGTATCCCTGTTCTTAATTGGCCAGCAAACTCGACTGATCTTAACCCCATAGAAAATCTATGGGGTATTGTGAAGAGGAAGATGCGATATGCCACAGGCTGATCGACTCCATGAAACGCCGCATTATTGTAATAATTCAGGCAACAGGAGCCCCAACTAAAGTATTGAGGGCTGTACATGCTCATACTTTTCAGTTGGCCAAGATTTCTAAAAATTCTTTCTTTGTATTGGTCTTAAGTAATCTAATTTTCTGAGATACTGAATTTGGGATTTTCCTTAGTTGTCAGTTATAATCTTCTAGATTAAAAGAAATAAACATTTGAAATATATTATTTATATAGCAAATTTCATACTCAATGGCAAAGTGCTTTACATAAAAATAGTGATAAGAAATAAGAATATCGTGTAAAAAAATAAATAAAATAGAAACAAGGATAATTAAAGAAGTTGTAAAGAGAATAAAAAAGTTAATAAATAGATCGCTATCTGCCTGATTCTAAATCCGAGTATTCCTATGTGAGATGGAAGAGATGAAGCAGGTTCGCAATGTCTCCTGGACCTTACAGGTCGGTCCAAGACGGGCTCCTTTAGGTGACGTTACCTTTGCCCCACAAGGCCTTCCCGTTCTTAAGTCCACTTCTTTGCACACAAGCAGAATAAAGCGAAGCACACTGCTCTCTTTTTCCAAAATATTACAGTCAGACAGCCCTAACCAAAACTAGTAATAGACAGATGTACAAGAAATATAGAAAATGTACAAAAAAATATACAGTTGTAATGAAAATTTAAAAGAATAAAATGATGATATAGATAAAATAACAATAACCAAAGATAAGAACAAAGGTAAACTAAAACACTTATAAAAAGAATAAAAAGATGATGCATAGATAAGATAAGGTGCAATCAGTCAGACGTACAGTGGCACAGAGTTTCTCTAAGTCTTGCCTGGAAACAAATCATCTCTTGCAGTATTTTTTAGATGATATCAAACCCAAATCACGCCAAGATTGCTGACTTGATAGCTTTAGCCTCAAGATATGCATTCACCTTGAGAATTTCATCTTTGATTCTAAATGTAGTGATTTCAGTTTTGTCTTTGTTTTACTAAAGATTGTTTTGCCACATCCAGTTGTTAATAACAGGGAGTCAATGGGGCTGTAGTCATTAGGTGATAGTGCTAAATAGATCTGGGTGTCGTCAGTATAGCTGTGTTAAGCAATTTTGTTAGCAGCATATTCAGGTTGAACAGGAGTGGTGCAAGAATTGACCCTTGTGGGACTCCGCATGTCATGGACGTCCATTCAGACTTATGGTCACTTATACTCACATAATAACCTCTCCCTTCTAAGTATGACCTGAACCATTTGAGGACCATCCCAGAAAGCCTGACCCAGTTTTCCAGCCTGTCTAGTATGTTGTGGTCAACAGTGTTGAATGCAGCACTGAGGTTGAATAGTACCAGAATTGATGTTTTGCCTGTATCAGTATTTAAGCAAATTTAATTTATAATCTTTATGAGTGCTTTCTTTGTGCTGTGATGCAGTCGGAAATCAGATTGAAAATTGTCAAAGTGTCCGTTTGAGCTTAAGAAGATGTTCAGTTGATTGAAAACAACTTTTTTTCAATTGATTTTAGATTGGTCTGTAGTTGCTCAGTATGGAGTTATCCAGAGTTCTCTTTTTCAGAAGAGGCTTAACTATTGCAGTTTTAAGGGAGTTTGGAAATGTCCCATAGAGAAGTGAGGAGTTTACCACTCCTAGGAGATCTGCTTCTAAACTGTTAAACACACTTTTGAAAAAAAGAAGTGGGGAGTGTGTCAAGGGTGCAGGTTGATGTTTTAAGGTGCTGTACTGTGTCTTCTAAAATGTTACCGTCAATTACTTCGAAATCAGACATAGTAACTTTCTGGGGTTGTGGTCTGATCTGTCTGGCCTCAGAGGAACTCAAGGATGTGTTGATAGCCTCCCTGATATTATTGATTTTCTCTGAGAGTAAGAAGAAAGAAAGAAAGAAAGAAAGAAAGAAAGAAAGAAAGAAAGAAAGAAAGAAAGAAAGAAAGAAGAGCAAACTCACAGCATTTGCTGTCTGAGAGCATTTCACTTGGAATGTGCATTGTTGTTAGTCTCTGGAAAGTAGCAAATAGAGTGCGTGTGTTGTTTATGTTTCTGTTTATAATATTTGAGAAGAAGGTGGTTTTTGTTTGCCACTCTTGTTCATGACTTTAAGAGGAGCAATATCATCAATTACACTCTTAACTTTTGAGTTAAAAGAGTCAAGGAGAAAATCAACAGAGTCTGCAGACATGCTTAGTGTTAGAGATATATGTTTTATAAACAGAACATTAGGGTGCTTTCACACCTGCCTCATTTAGTTCAGTTGAATTGTACTAGAGTTCGTTTCCCTCTTGGGTGCAGTTCGTTTGGTCAGGTGTGATCAAAGCAGCAATCGCACTCGGGTGCGCACCAAAAGCGGACCAAACAAGCGTACCGAGACCTCCTTGAAGAGGTGGTCTCGGTACGCTTTCAAACAAACTCTGCAGCGGTTCGTTTGTGGTGAGAATGTGATCCGACCTCGAACAGAACCAACTGCAAAAGTACTGATCATTTTTGGACTTAAGGCTGCAACATACTCCGCAAGAACATAGAAAAAAGTTCTCGCTCCCAGGGCTGCGAGAACAAAATGACGTCATTTTGTTCTCGCAGCCTTGGTTTGGGAGTTCTCGCAGCTTGTTCTCGACACATCGCCTGAGCAGAACTTTTTTCTCACGGGTGTCCGAGAACTATTGTGAGATTGGTCATTTCAAGTTGGCGTAGTTAATGCAGAGAAACGCAGATGATCGGCACCTGCTTTTCTCGTGAGGTATGAATTTACTGGCCATAACGAACTTTGTTCTACACGCTCTCCCTCTGCAGTGCATTAGAAAGTTGTTTTTAAGTCGCATCCGCACTTCATTATAGAAATGTATTGTTTGCATACTGTGGTAAATGCGCACAATGTAGCCTTGTAGATTATGCCCAGGGACAAAACTAGCCCGCGCAGTCGTCTCTCCATAGTGTTATTATAGTTTGCTGGCTTTGCGTCTTCTGTTGGAATTTTCCCACACGTAAATTCTGACCAATCGAAAAGCAGTTTAGGAAATACGCCATGGCCAATGAGTGATGTGGATGTTGTCACGTGCCTGCGTTTTGGTTCGTTTCAACTGGTTCGGACCAAAGCAATCCGTGTGGTGTGAAAAGGAACCAAAAAAGCTGTAAAATGCAACAATGTATAATTGTTTGCCCTTGGTTTGGATCAAATGAACCGAACTAGAGATGTGACAGCACCCTCATTTAAGCATCTCTTTTTGACAGAGACAGATCTAGCTTCAATGTCAGGAGAGATTGATATATCAAAGAAAATACAGAAATGATCAGACAGTGCCACATCCCTCAGAAATGTTTAGACCCTTACTGATAAGTAAATCTAGAGTGTGCCCACGTTTGTGTGTGGGTTCATGTATATGCTGTGTCAAATCAAAAGTGTTAAGAACAGTCATGAGCTCTTTTGTTGTACTGGATTCAGCATTGTCTATGTGAATGTTAAAATCCCCAGCAATAGCAAAACAGTCAAACTCTGAGGAAATTATTGATAACAGTTCTGTAAAGTCTCTAAAGGCTGAAGAGTATTTCAGAGGCCGATAAATAATGATAAGCAGGATGCGTGGAGCACCTTTTAACACCATACCCAGATATTCGAGAGACAAAAAGTCAGCAAATGATACTTGCTTACATTGATAGACATCTTTAAAGAGAGCAGCAACACCTCCACCTCTACTAAACGCTCTGCAGACACTCAAAAGAAGTTAGGAGGTGCTGTTTCATTTAGGACTGTTGCACTGCAGTTTTCTTCTAGCCATGTTTCATTTAGAAGCAAAAAATCTAGGTTGTTTGTGGTTATTAAGTTGTTGACTATAAATGATTTGTTCTTAAGTGAACGGATGTTTAAAAGTGTTAATTTAACAGTATACATTTTCCCCCCAAAGTAATCTTAGTTTTACAAGGCAGCAGATTAATGGGGTTTGCTGTACAGGCTGAGAAAGCCTTAGACTTTCTATCATGTAACAGAACAGAAATAGAGACAGAGATACCGTAAGTGCATTGTATTAAAGTGTTCATTTAAATGTTAATGCATAGTAGTTAAAGAGAATTGTAGTTTTGAGAGATGTTTTTTTGTTCTTTTTTTTTTTCCTTTTTAAAATTATAGTTTTGATGTGTATGACTATAACAAGGCAAGGCGCATCCTATGCATCAAGTAATTAGTAAAGCAATTATGTATGTGTTGAGTAATTACAGTAGTATTGATGACTTTTTGATTCATAACAGCACGTTTCTGCATGTATTAAGAACTGGTTTGCCTGCAATGTTGCTTTCTAATGATCACTGAAGGAGTGAATGAGGTGAATAATGTATTTCAGTTACATGATTAATATATTTCTTTTGTAATAGAATATTTTGTCCAAATATCATTTTATAATAGATGTATAACAAAAACTTGAAGAGGTGAAGTGAATAACACTGATTATCTCTTCATCACGGCACCTGTTAGTGGGTGGGATATAGTAGGCAGCAAGAGAACATTTTGCCCTCAAAGTTGATGTGTTAGAAGCAAAAAAAAAATGACAAGGGTGAATTGTGATGGCTAGATGTCTGGGTCAGAGCATCTCCAAAACTGCAGCTCTTGTGGGCTGTTCCCGGTCTGCAGTGGTCAGTATCTATTAAATGTGCTCCAAGGAAGAAACATGATGAAGTGGCGACAGGGTCATGGGTGGCCAAGGCTCATTGATGCACGTGGGGAACGAAGGCTTGCCCGTGTGGTCCAATGAAACAGATGAGCTGCTGTAGCTCAAATTCCTCAAGAAGTTAATGCTGGTTCTGATAGAAAGGTGTCAGAATACACAGAGCATCACAGTTTGTTGCTAACCATGCTGACCCCTCCGAAAGTGTCAACTGGACCACAGAGCAATGGAAGAAGGTGGCCTGGTCTGATGAATCATGTTTTGTTTTACATCACTTAGATAGCCGGGAGCGTGTGCATTGCTTACCTGGGGAACACATGGCACCAGGATGCACTATGGGAAGAAGGCAAGCCGGTGGAGGACTAATGAAGACTGGCTTTGTAATAAGTTGTTCATTTTCAATTAAAAAGAGTTATGTTAAATTAAGTCTAAGTAATAATGGTGGCTGGTGAGGTCAAACTGACACGATCATATATATATATATATATATATATATATATATATATATATATATATATATATATATATAGAATCATCATTAGTGCCTGTGCGGATTGGTCGAATAAATCTACATAATGTATTTCTATGATCGCGCCGGTTTTTGACCTCACCAGATGGAAATGTTAGCCGAAAAGAAGAAACAAACACACCTACATGTTGGATGACCTGGGGATAAGCAGATAAACATCTGAATTTCATTTTTGGGTGAACTAACCCTTTAAGTAATGAAAGTGTTTATGGCTTTAGTTTTAGTTTAGTTGACTATAATAACCCTGAAATGGACCCAGAAAAAAATATGTATCAGCATCATCATATAAAAGTGACTACCATGAACTGTATATGTTTGAAAAAAGTATGCATGTGACTATTTTAGCAGTAGCATGTCGGATATATACGAAATCTGCTGTATGTTTACAGTAACTCTAGGAAATTACTTTCAGGCGACTTCCCTTGCCTTCTCAGAAATAAAAACCTGGTGTGACAACTCTAAATTGTGTCATCTTCCATGCCCAGGATTACTCTTAGAGTATTGCATGTTTTTTTTTAAGTTTTCCTGTTTAACCAGTTCTCAAGCAATCTTCACACAGGTTCTTGGCCCTACCCTACATATAATGGTAAAAGCTAACTTGCTGGAGTTCAAAGCTTAATTAAATGCTGAGGGAGTCGTACTGAACGCTGCTCAGTCACTCACATGAGACAATTACAACAGGTATTTTTATAGCGGAGACGGGCATAAACAAGACTGGCACTTTTACAAACGGCAAAGGACGGCAACCAAGTAAGGAAATCTTCATCATTATATGAAGGGATCTCACCTGAGAAGATTCCTACTGCTATTTTTACTATATACTACTATATTTAATTTCTGAATTGGGGCCTACTGTTACTGTGGTATTTTGGTAGAAACTGTTTGGGGAAATAATCTGCAATATAAAGGCAACTATTTGTATTTTGGATGTCCAGAGATTATTTGTAAGTTTCTCCCTAAATAACAAAAAGGATTTGTAATAATGTACAGTCAGCGGACCATTATCAAAAAAACAAACCCATACAGGGTGATCAGGACAACCCAGACCCAGAAAGATTTTATTTGGTGATAATGATCTGCTGACTTTTAAATGTTTGATGTCAGTAAGATTTTTTAGAAAAGTTTTTTTTTTTTTTCGTAAAAAAGTAAAGTAAAAAAATAAATAAAAACCTTCTGGCCAAAATACTGCACAAAAATACATATTTTGTCATCATTTATTCACCCTCATGTCCTTCCAAACCTGTAAAACTTTTGTTCATCTTCGGAGCACAAATTAGAAATGTATTGATGAAATCTACAAGCTTTCTTCCCTCCAATGACAGCTACGCAACTACCACTTTGAGGCATGAAAAAGGTCACAAAGATATCACAAAACTAATCCATAAGAATTGTTTCAGTCAAAATTTTATGAAGAGACTTGATCCCCTATTATAATAAAAAGATTGAATTTAGTATTTAAATTATATTTAAACAAACAGAAGCTCAAGCGTGATGTGCAACATGAGAATGAACCTCATTGGTTTTTGCTGAAGCTCAAACGTGCTGCGTTACACGAGAATGAACCTCATTGGTCCTTGCTGAAGCTCAAACGTGCTGCGTAACACGAGAATGAACCTCATTGGTTCTTGAGGAAGCTCAAACGTGCTGCGTAACACGAGAATGAACCTCAATGGTTCTTGTTGAAGCTCAAATGTGCTGCATAACACGAGAATGAACCTCATTGGTTCTTGTTGAAGCTCAAACGTGCTGCGTAACACGAGAATGAACCTCAATGGTTCTTGTTGAAGCTCAAATGTGCTGCGTAACACGAGAATGAACCTCAATGGTTCTTGCTGAAGCTCAAACGTGCTGCGTAACACGAGAATGAACCTCATTGGTTCTTGAGGAAGCTCAAACGTGCTGCGTAACACGAGAATGAACCTCATTGGTTCTCACTAAAGCTTAAACGTTCTGCGTAACACAAGAATGAACCTCAATGGTTCTTGTTGAAGCTCAAATGTGCTGCGTAACACGAGAATGAACCTCATTGGTTCTTGTTGAAGCTCAAATGTGCTGCGTAACACGAGAATGAACCTCATTGGTTCTTGAGGAAGCTCAAATGTGCTGCGTAACACAAGAATGAACCTCATTGGTTCTTGCTGAAGCTCAAACGTGCTGCGTAACACGAGAATGAACCTCAATGGTTCTTGTTGAAGCTCAAATGTGCTGCGTAACACGAGAATGAACCTCAATGGTTCTTGCTGAAGCTCAAACGTGCTGCGTAACACGAGAATGAACCTCATTGGTTCTTGTTGAAGCTCAAATGTGCTGCGTAACACGAGAATGAACCTCATTGGTTCTTGTTGAAGCTCAAATGTGCTGCGTAACACGAGAATGAACCTCAATGGTTCTTGTTGAAGCTCAAATGTGCTCCGTAACACAAGAATGAACCTCATTGGTTCTTGCTGAAGCTCAAACGTGCTGCGTAACACGAGAATGAACCTCAATGGTTCTTGTTGAAGCTCAAATGTGCTGCGTAACATGAGAATGAACCTCATTGGCTCTTGTTGAAGCTCAAATGTGCTGCGTAACACGAGAATGAACGTCATTGGTTCTTGAGGAAGCTCAAATGTGCTGCGTAACACGAGAATGAACCTCATTGGTTCTTGCTGAAGCTCAAACGTGCTGCGTAACACGAGAATGAACCTCATTGGTTCTTGAGGAAGCTCAAATGTGCTGCGTAACACAAGAATGAACCTCATTGGTTCTTGCTGAAGCTCAAACGTGCTGCGTAACACGAGAATGAACCTCATTGGTTCTTGAGGAAGCTCAAACGTGCTGCGTAACACGAGAATGAACCTCATTGGTTCTCACTAAAGCTTAAACGTTCTGCGTGACACAAGAATGAACGTCAATGGTTCTTGTTGAAGCTCAAATGTGCTGCGTAACACGAGAATGAACCTCATTGGTTCTTGAGGAAGCTCAAATGTGCTGCGTAACACAAGAATGAACCTCATTGGTTCTTGCTGAAGCTCAAACGTGCTGCGTAACACGAGAATGAACCTCAATGGTTCTTGTTGAAGCTCAAATGTGCTGCGTAACACGAGAATGAACCTCAATGGTTCTTGCTGAAGCTCAAACGTGCTGCGTAACACGAGAATGAACCTCATTGGTTCTTGTTGAAGCTCAAATGTGCTGCGTAACACGAGAATGAACCTCATTGGTTCTTGTTGAAGCTCAAATGTGCTGCGTAACACGAGAATGAACCTCAATGGTTCTTGTTGAAGCTCAAATGTGCTCCGTAACACAAGAATGAACCTCATTGGTTCTTGCTGAAGCTCAAACGTGCTGCGTAACACGAGAATGAACCTCAATGGTTCTTGTTGAAGCTCAAATGTGCTGCGTAACATGAGAATGAACCTCATTGGCTCTTGTTGAAGCTCAAATGTGCTGCGTAACACGAGAATGAACGTCATTGGTTCTTGAGGAAGCTCAAATGTGCTGCGTAACACGAGAATGAACCTCATTGGTTCTTGCTGAAGCTCAAACGTGCTGCGTAACACGAGAATGAACCTCATTGGTTCTTGAGGAAGCTCAAATGTGCTGCGTAACACAAGAATGAACCTCATTGGTTCTTGCTGAAGCTCAAACGTGCTGCGTAACACGAGAATGAACCTCATTGGTTCTTGAGGAAGCTCAAACGTGCTGCGTAACATGAGAATGAACCTCATTGGTTCTCACTAAAGCTTAAACGTTCTGCGTAACACAAGAATGAACCTCAATGGTTCTTGTTGAAGCTCAAATGTGCTGCGTAACACAAGAATGAACCTCAATGGTTCTTGTTGAAGCTCAAATGTGCTGCGTAAAACGAGAATGAACCTCATTGGTTCTTGAGGAAGCTCAAATGTGCTGCGTAACACAAGAATGAACCTCATTGGTTCTTGCTGAAGCTCAAACGTGCTGCGTAACACGAGAATGAACCTCAATGGTTCTTGTTGAAGCTCAAATGTGCTGCGTAACACGAGAATGAACCTCAATGGTTCTTGCTGAAGCTCAAACGTGCTGCGTAACACGAGAATGAACCTCATTGGTTCTTGTTGAAGCTCAAATGTGCTGCGTAACACGAGAATGAACCTCATTGGTTCTTGTTGAAGCTCAAATGTGCTGCGTAACACGAGAATGAACCTCAATGGTTCTTGTTGAAGCTCAAATGTGCTCCGTAACACAAGAATGAACCTCATTGGTTCTTGCTGAAGCTCAAACGTGCTGCGTAACACGAGAATGAACCTCAATGGTTCTTGTTGAAGCTCAAATGTGCTGCGTAACATGAGAATGAACCTCATTGGCTCTTGTTGAAGCTCAAATGTGCTGCGTAACACGAGAATGAACGTCATTGGTTCTTGAGGAAGCTCAAATGTGCTGCGTAACACGAGAATGAACCTCATTGGTTCTTGCTGAAGCTCAAACGTGCTGCGTAACACGAGAATGAACCTCATTGGTTCTTGAGGAAGCTCAAATGTGCTGCGTAACACAAGAATGAACCTCATTGGTTCTTGCTGAAGCTCAAACGTGCTGCGTAACACGAGAATGAACCTCATTGGTTCTTGAGGAAGCTCAAACGTGCTGCGTAACACGAGAATGAACCTCATTGGTTCTCACTAAAGCTTAAACGTTCTGCGTAACACAAGAATGAACCTCAATGGTTCTTGTTGAAGCTCAAACGTACTGCGTAACAAGAGAATGAACCTTACTGGTTCTTGTGAACTTGAATGAGCTTCAATTTACTACAATTTACTACTACTATGTGTGTGTTGATAAATGTTTATAAGTATTTTGAAGTCGTCATCCTCAATTCTAGTCATAATATGAGTCTGATACTGCTCCATTGGGCTGTAATTATAAGGCATGTTTCACCTGAACCAGGAAAGACCTTCATTGGATAGACCTGCTACCAATCAGAGCAACGGAACGACGCATAAAGTTAGTCAACTCACTGTGTTGTCTGCCAAGTCTGCGGTTTTCCTGCAGGTGTTTTCGATGTCCGCAGGTTGAAGCGACCTCAATTATGTGATATATACTGTAGACTCAGAAATGCGAATTTTAGCAGGCAACCTTGCCAAAATGTACTTACCAACACGATCATCATTTCAGAGAGAAATAGGGAAGGGGAATGAATATACGAAGTTCTCTGTTTAGGATTGGAATCCAAGCGCCTCTGATGGCGCGGATGATTACGTTACTGTTTATCATCTGTCTATCATTGTCTAAAGCCCGCCCTGACAATTTAATTGGTCCGAACATTTTCTGTTCAGGCATAATTACTCCTCTATGGATCGAGTCCAGACCGAACCGCCCAAGCTCAAATTTTGTGGGCGGGGCTGAGTTCGGCTGGCATCCAAGCTACTTTATAAATTAATAAAAGCCTAAGTTCAATCTGTTCATCATAAGCAATCGAGTCTCTTCAGAAAATTTGGACTAAACCTCTCAATTATTATGGATTAGTTTTACAATCCCTTTATAATCTTTTTGAAGCATCAAAGAGGTAGTTGCGTGGCTGTTAATGGAGGGACAGAAGGCCCTCAAATTTCATAAAAAAAATGCTTAATTTGTGTCCTGAAGATGAATGAAAGTCTTACAGGTATGGACCAATTAAGTTTTGCGTTAACTAACTCTTTTGAATGTTACTCAAAAATATCATGTCATACAACAAAGCACTAAACAGAAGAGAAAAAAATCTGAAAGACAGAGTCTTAGTTAGACACATGGTGTTAATATTTAGAGGGCTTGTCTAAATCTTTTAAAAAATTCTCAGTTTTCTGTTTTAATTCTCAGTATGCCTGTAGAAACATTATCAATCAGGAATCGTTCTGCCATTGGCCGCTTTCCAGCCGGTACTCTTCCGCTGGAGGATCCGGAGAAGGTGAAGCTAGAGAAGCCAGCGACGAAGTGGTCATGTGGCACATGGTTCCGCCAGTGCTGCCTCCGCTGCTGCTGCCGGCACAAAAAAACAGAGGGCGGCGTCACACATGGAGAAACAGGGATCACTGAGATGCCAGAGACAGGTAACCTAACTGGACAAGAGAGATTTTGACTTGAACAAACATTTAAGTGATAGATCAGCTAATAATGAACGTTCAGTCATCATTTACTCACCCAAGCCTGTCCGACTGTCTTTCTTCTGTGGAACACAAAGGAAAATGTTTTTAATAATGTCCCACAGAAGACAGTCAAATGATGCCAGGATTTTAATTTTTGGATCATTGTGTAAAATACACTCAACCAAGCTCTCTCTCTTTCAGGTACCTTACTAGAAGTGCGTTCAATAGACCTTCTCAAATCCAACAAAGAACTGAACCGAATTGAGCATCATACAGATCGCTACCGCTGCGAAAACCTCATTATCCGCAGAGGCCAGACCTTTCAGATGCTGATTGAGCTCTCAAGACCTTTCAACTCGAAGACAGATAAACTTCATTTAGATTTGAAACTAGGTCAGTTTTGCCATCTCAGAACCTCTAGCCCAAACAGTTATTTTATTGTCTTTATTGTAAAGCCTTCACCCTTAAAAATAAAGAGGCAGGAAGAACCAAAAATGGGTTTTCACAGTGATGCCATAGAAGAACAATTTTGGTTCCCCAAAGAACAGTTTTGAGAAAGGTTCTTTTAAGAACCATTTTATAGTCTAAAGAAACTTTTTAACTACAAAGAACATTTTGTGGTTCTTTGGATATTAAAGGTTCTTCATGAAGCCAAACCTTAAAGGAACACTCACTTTTTTTGTGAAAATAGGCTCATTTTCCAAGTCCCTTAGAGTTAAACAGTTGAGTTTTACTGTTTTTGAATCCATTCAGCCGATCTCTGTATCTGGTGGTAGCTCTTTTAGCATAGCTTAGCATACATGATTGAATCGGATTAGACCGTTAGCATCGCACTCAGAAATGACCAAAGACTTTATTTTTTCAAATATAATATTTTTCCTATTTAAAACTTGACTATTCTGTAGTTACATCGTGTACGAAGACCAACAGAAAATTAAAAGTTGTGATTTTTTTAGACCGATATAAATAGGAACTATTTTCTCATTCCTGCATAATAATCACAGAATTGTGCTGCCATCCCATGGGTGCAGCGGCGCAGTGATATTACACAGTGACTGAAAGTCGTCCTCAGATAGGCAACTTCCAATGCAACCGGCACTAAGTTTGTGTAGTTACAGAGAATGCACTTTTACGGTAGAAAATCTGTGATTATTACACAGGAATGAGAAAATATTTCCTGGTCATATCGGTCTAAAAAAAAATCGCAACTTTACATTTTTGTTGGTCTTAGTGCTCGATGTAACTATAGAAGTGTCAAGTTTTAAATAGGAAAAATATTGAAAGTCTTTGGTCATTTTTTTTGAGCGCGATGCTAATGGTCTAATCCGATTCAGTGATGTATGCTAAGCTATGCTAAAAGCTCTACCGCCAGAAACAGAGATCGGCTGAATGGATTCAAAAATGGTAAATCTCAACTGTTTAACTCTAAGGGGACTCGGAAAATAAGCCTATTTCTCAAAAAAAGTGGAGTGTTCCTTTAATTTTTAAGAGTATTGGTGAGCATAAGAGATTTAAAAATCTTATTAACCCCAAACTTGGAATTTGTATTATGTATTGATCTTTAAAAAAACATGTCATTCCATCTCTGTATGTTTGTGTGCATTTGTTGTTCAGGTAATCTCCCAGATGTTTCCAAAGGCACACATGTGACTGTTCCTTTGGTTGAGGATCTGCAGGACAACTGCTGGGAGGCTAAGATAGTTGAACAGAAAGACAGAAAAATCAAATTGTCTGTCAACTCTCTGCCAACTGCTGCTGTTGGCAAATACAGGCTCAGTGTTGCAACACATTCTCCTACGGGCGAGGCCATGTCCCCGTACAATCCTGACAATGACATCTACATGCTTTTCAACCCCTGGTGTGAAGGTAAAAACAAGGGTGGGGTGAGAGAGATGGGGAAAATGATAACATCAAGATGTACAGATAATGAGAAATAGTTGTAGTGTGATACTATCTGGCACATTCCACAAATACTCTCCTGTGACATATTTTGAAGACATTAAATCACATATGCCATGCTTATTGTTGAAATCTATTAGATATGTTAGGCAGTATACAGCTCTGGAAAAAATAAAGAGACATTGATTTTTCAATGCCAAGTAGTCTCTTAATTTTTTCCAGAGCTGTATATCTTTTAGCTAACATCCAATGAACCCAAAGCAGCTTGTTTTAAACCAGGAGTGTCCAGTCCTGCTGAGTTTAGCTTCAGCTTGCCTCAACACATTTGACTGGGTTTCTAAATGTGTCTAGATAGAACTTGATTAGCTGGTTCAGGTGTGTTTAATTGGAGTTGGAGTGAAAGTTTGCAGGATAGTGGCCCTTCAGGAGGAGGATTGGACACCCCTGGTTTAACAAATAAAGTGTATGACCCGCCTAAAATTGGCGGGTCAAGTGTATGACCCGCCTAAGATTTTTTTTCAGAGGTTTTGATCTTCGTAACTGTATTAAATAATTGTCATGTTTACATAATCTATTGAACTGATATTCAATTAATTTAGAATCTTAATTTAGTTCTTAACGTATTTAATTAACATTAACATAATATATTACAGTGTCCCACATTTCGCGGATAGCTCCCTAACATGATTATTTAAACAAAACAAAGCGAAATAATTTTGTGGAATCCATGATTTGGACAGATAAATATATTTACATCAAGTATATAATCAAGAGAAATGTAGGATACAACAGGGCTAAAGGCGCAGCGGGCTTAAAGGAGCCCTTGATTTTATTTTGCTCTATACCATACAATAGATGGCACAAAAACTTACTGCAGCATTTTCCAAAACGTACACTTTTCATGACGCACATGGAAATTTGCCTGATGCTTGATGCGATCGTGAGCAGCAGCGCAAAGTTGATTCTGCACTGATTTGATCTACTATTGGATGTTTTTTTGGGGGGTTATGTTGTAAATTCAAGTAGCAAATGAGAATCGATAAAAATATTGACTATATTTTGAGACAAAGGTCTTCTTAATGATTTTCAATTATTTATAGCAACACAATAAAGACACAAAAATTAACATGATAATAAATATCTGTCTGACTCTCCCATTTGTTGACATGACATGGTTAGATTCAGATGTTAAATAGTATATTCATTTTGGTGTCCACTCTAGAGATAATCACCATATTCATAATGAAAAAAAATCATGATCAATTTCATATTTGTGTGTGTGTGTGTGTGTGTGTGTGTGTGTGTGTGTGTGTGTGTGTGTGCGTGCGTGTGTGTGTGTGTGTGTGTGTGTGTGTGTGTGTGTGTGTGTGTGTGTGTGTGTGTGTGTGTGTGTGTGTGTGTGTGTGTGTGTGTGTGTGTGTGTGTGTATGATATTGATCATATCATATAATAAAATACCATTTACTGTTAAAACTGTAATTTTTGTATCAAATTACTATGGGATCTCCTTCAATGCTTTTAGAATTTTTACTTTTTAAAATAGTTTTGTTTCTATATTTATTAAATATATTTTTTATATTAACATGTTAGTGACAGAATATTTATTGATCAAAAATGTATAAGTGTATTTATTAAATGAAATGGAAAATAGAAGCTAAAGTGATTGTTTTGAACAAGTATTAATTAGACATTATTACAAACATTATTTTAGCAAAATGATTTGTATCAATAATGTGTGTCTTTTGCCCAATGCTGGTTTTATCCTGTGTGTGTCTGTGGGGTAAAAGGCCCTCTTCAACACATCATACAATTTTTTTTTTGTATACAATGATACAATTGATAATGTCTAATTATATTATTAAATATCTAAAAATACACATATTTTTTTCTAAACTATTGGAGCAGTAAAAATGATCTTTTTCTAAAGGTGTGCCATTAGCCCTGTTGTACATTGTCATTTAGAAGTAGTAGGAGTATGAGTTTCAGTGCCTGTTTTATCCCGTGTGTGGTCACTGCCACCTTATTTTTGTCATTTTCTTTCATCACGGTCTGTCTCATTCCAAGATTCTGGAAAACGGAAAAAAAACTGCTTCCCTTCATTCACTTTCTCTTCCACTTCTAGGCGACTCTGTGTACATGGATAATGAGGAAGAGAGGAAGGAGTATGTTTTAAATGACATGGGAATAATTTATTACGGAACTGACAGCCAGATTGGAGACAGGCCGTGGAATTTTGGCCAGGTCAGAGCAACTCATCCATATAAACACATCTAGTGTTTTCATAAAAAACTTCATCGATTCCTTCTCAGCTTGAACACATGGCAGAAAGACAGATTTTTAGCTTGGATTACATTTAATTTCATTCAAAGATTAAATATGATTTTTAAAAATCAACTCTTTCTTCTGTATCTTAGTTTGATATTGACACCCTTCCAGCGTGTCTGTTTTTGCTGGAGCACAGTGGTACCCCAGCATCAGGATGGGGAGATCCTGTCAATGTGGTCCGGCTTTTGTCTGCAATGGTGAGTTTGAATGCTCCTTTTAATGGGATTTTACTGGGGTTCTCTTATAATGACAATTTATTCTCTTCTCTTCTCTTCTCTTCTCTTCTCTTCTCTTCTCTTCTCTTCTCTTCTCTTCTCTTCTCTTCTCTTCTCTTCTCTTCTCTTCTCTTCTCTTCTCTTCTCTTCTCTTCTCTTCTCTTGATCTTATTGCAGCAAATAACAGCATATTTTATGAAAATTATCATTCACTGCAAATAAGAGTATAGAGTAAACGTAAAACAAATTAAACAGATTAGGTAAACCAAATGAACTTTTATTAGTATTTAGAACTTTCTTTCCCTTTTGAGTTCACAAAACCGACACAATTGTTTTGAGTTTTATAATCTTGTTTCGGCTATGACGTGACCTTTGAAAGGCAATTACAGAATTAGCTAGTTCAAGCTAGCCAAGTTTCCACTACTAAAAATATAAAAATTTACATGAATTTACAGTTAATTGTATGAATTAGCTTACGCAAATATTTCAAGAGTAATATAAGCACAAAATAAAAACCTGCCAGTTCTGCTGCCAGTTGAACAAACACAGCCAATATGTTAAAGGGTTAGTTCACCCAAAAATGAAATTGATGTCATTAATGACTCACCCTAATGTCGTTCCACACCCGTAAGACCTCTGTTCATCTTCAGAACACAGTTTAATATATTTAATATTTTAGTCCCAGAGCATATGCAGTCTTTGCACACTATACTGTCCATGTCCAGAAAGGGAATAAAAACATCATCAAAGTAGTCCATATGTGACATCAGTTAGTTAGTTAGAATCTCTTGAAGCATCGAAAATACATTTTGGTCCAAAAATAACAAAAACTACGACTTTATTCAGCATTGTCTTCTCTTCCGTGTTCCTCAAATAAAGATTCAAACGGTCATGAATCAGTGAATCGATCAATGATTCGGATCGCCAATGTCACGTGATTTCAGCAGTTTGGCAGTTTGATACCCAATACAAACTACTGAAGTCACTTAGACAATAAAGACAATGCTGAATAAAGTAGTTTTTTATATTTTTTGAACAAAATGTATTTTCGATGCTTCAAGAGATTCTAATTGATGATGTCTCATATGGACTACTTTGATGATGTTTTTATTCCCTTTCTGGACATGGACAGTATAGTGTGCATAGACTGCATATGCTCTGGGACTAAAATATAAAATATCTTAAACTGTGTTCTGAAGATGAACGAATGTCTTACGGGTGTGGAAAGACATTAGGGTGTCATTAATTACATAAATTTCATTTTTGGGTGAACTAACCCCATGTCTTAAGTACTACTATGACAAACTAGCGATTAATCAAGAGGCAATCACTGTGATTTTTTGTTTCATATTAAACCATTATGCTTTTGATGTATTTGACCTAAAAGAGTTATGAACAGTCTTAAAGGAAAAAAAATTGATGACTAACTTGTAAGACTAGCAGTTTATGCAACCGGCCACTACTTATCTTTGAATTTCTTAACTTAAATTGGTTGATTGGTACAAGTTGATTGGCCTGTGCTGATTGCTTGATAAGATTGCTGGCTCAACATTTAAATAGTCTGATTCATTGTTTGCTGTAACTTATTCCTGCAACAAGGTATCCGAGTTTCTTTGAAACCATCCCCATCCCCAGCTCCGCCTGCCTAGATCTGCTTTAGGATATAAGCATGCTTCTTTCACTCAGCAGCAGATCTTACATGATCACACCAGCATGTAGGTGTATCTATTAGCAGTAGCAAGTCCACATTTGCTCAACACCAGATATAATCTGCAAAGACCAAATACATTAGCATCACCATGAAATAAATGTTGGCTTTTTTATTGAAGTCTGTCAGGGTGGGATAACTTGTCACTCACATGAGTGTGACCAATAGCAAACCACAATCATCCAATCAATTCCCCAAGGACAACATCAAGTGATGTGAACTTTTGTCTGATGTTTAGATTAACTACTGTCTTAAACTGAACGTGACACATCTGGTGTGGCACTTCTTGTCCACTGGGATAAGGATACATTCTGCAAGAGATAAATTAGGGAAGAACCCAGCAGCAGATCTAGACAGGTGGTGCTGGGGAGGAGGAAGGATAAAAAAAAAAAGTGTATCATGGCCAACAGTATCTGAGCTGGATCAAGTCAAGACAGAGGGTTGCATTTATAGGAAAGAAAGATAAACCGGCTGCGTTACCGACTTCAAAGGACCAATCAGAAGAGTTTCATGCTTGAACTATGCATAAATTTAACAATTAAAATCAAATATCCAGATGCAATAGAATAATCATTTTTGTTGTTTTTAGATAAACTCTCCTGATGACAGTGGTGTGCTGATAGGCAACTGGTCAGGTAAGTACGATGATGGCATGGCCCCCACGTTCTGGAGCGGCAGCAGTGACATCCTGAGACAGTACTACAAAAATGGAGGAACACCGGTCAAATACGGACAGTGCTGGGTCTTCTCTGGGGTCACCACCTCAGGTAAGAGCATGTGTTTGAGGATGTGTAAGAATATGTCAGTTTGATTTGAGCATAACAGTTAAACCTCTTTCTCTTTTTCAGTGATGAGGTGTTTAGGGATTCCCACCCGGAGCGTAACAAACTTCGAGTCTGCTCATGACACAGACGTTTCCTTGACAACAGATGTGTATTTAGATGAGAATTATGAGCCGATTGAGGAGCTGAATCAAGATTCTGTCTGGTTAGCTCAAATTTCATTTACAATATTTTAAACAAATTTAAACAAATCTAGATGAGTAAGGAACGCACTGTAATGTAAAATCATATTACTGTTACACCCAAATACTGCACCATTCAAACTGGTATTAGGATCAGCGTCAAACAAAACACGGTATTAATTATACAAATCTTGTCTCCGCAGGAACTTCCATGTGTGGAATGACTGCTGGATGGCCCGTCCAGATCTACCCGCGGGTATGGGGGGCTGGCAGGTAGTAGATGCCACCCCTCAAGAGACCAGTCAGGGCGTTTTTCGTTGTGGTCCCGCTTCTGTCGCAGCTGTCCGGAATGGACAAGTTTACCTTAAGCATGACACACCATTTGTATTTGCAGAGGTATACCTAAAATTTCTAAATTATCACTTCATTTTTAAATGAGGCCCAAAGAGGCTTGTAGGTACTGAATGTTTCACTTTTTTTGTTCAAGGTGAACAGTGATAAAGTGTACTGGCAGCGGACTGCTGATGGGACCTTCACTCCCGTCCAAGTTAAGAAGAAAGCAGTAGGTCACTGCATCAGCACCAAAGCAGTTGGCACCGACGAACGTGAGGACATCACGCACCTCTACAAATACCCAGAAGGTAAAAAATAAATTAAAAAAATTATATATATATCTCCTCTGGAAAAAATTAAGAGACCACTTAACATTGATTTTTCAATGTTAAGTGGTCTCTTCATTTTTACAGAGCTGTAGAGTTAAAAATACAGGCATTAAGATATTATACTTATATTCATCAGTGGTGGATGATGAAGTACTTGACTAAAAGTATAGTACAGATACATTTACTGTTAACTAGAGACTCACTCTGACCAGATCATTGAATCAGTGAAGTGCTGACTCAACAACAGATTGGCAAATGAATCATTAGGGTGCTTTGTGAACAGCAACAGAATCAATGGGTTCATTAAAAACATTTTGCTAGTTCATTTGAATCTGACATTCTATCATCTCTTAGAGAGAGTGTTGATTTCTATGAAATAATATGTTTTTATGAAACATACAGGTAATTTGCAAAAAATTAGCATATTGTGATAAAGTTCATTATTTTCCATAATGTAATGATAAAAATTAAACTATCATATATTTTAGATTCATTGCACACCAACTGAAATATTTCAGGTCTTTTATTGTTTTAATGCTGATGATTTTGGCATACAGCTCATGAAAACCCCAAATCTCAAAAAATTAGCATATCATGAAAAGTTTCTCTAAACGAGCTATTAACCTAATCATCTGAATCAACTAATTAACTCTAAACACCTGCAAAAGATTCCTGAGGCTTTTAAAAACTCCAAGCCTGGTTCATTACTCAAAACCGCAATCATGGGTAAGACTGCCGACCTGACTGCTGTCCAGAAGGCCATCATTGACACCCTCAAGCGAGAGGGTAAGACACATAAAGAAATTTCTGAACGAATAGGCTGTTCCCAGGGTGCTGTATCAAGGCACCTCAGTGGGAAGTCTGTGGGAAGGAAAAAGTGTGGCAAAAAACGCCGCACAACGAGAAGAGGTGACCGGACCCCGAGGAAGATTGTGGAGAAGGACCGATTCCAGACCTTGGGGGCCCTGCGGAAGCAGTGGACTGAGTCTGGAGTAGAAACATCCAGAGACACCGTGTACAGGTGTGTGCAGGAAATGGGCTACAGGTGCCGCATTCCCCAGGTCAAGCCACTTTTGGGCTACAGAGAAGCAGCACTGGACTGTTACTCAGTGGTCCAAAGTACTTTTTTCGGATGAAAGCAAATTTTGCATGTCATTCGGAAATCAAGGTGCCAGAGTCTGGAGGAAGACTGGGGAGAAGGAAATGCCAAAATGCCTGAAGTCCAGTGTCAAGTACCCACAGTCAGTGATGGTCTGGGGTGCCATGTCAGCTGCTGGTGTTTGTCCACTGTGTTTAATCAAGGGCAGGGTCAATGCAGCTAGCTATCAGGAGATTTTGGAGCACTTCATGCTTCCATCTGCTAAAAAGCTTTATGGAGATGAAGATTTGGTTTTTCAGCACGACCTGGCACCTGCTCACAGTGCCCAAACCACTGGTAAATGGTTTACTGACCATGGTATTACTGTGCTCAATTGGCCTGCCAACTCTCCTGACCTGAACCCCATAGAGAATCTGTGGGATATTGTGAAGAGAAAGTTGAGAGACGCAAGACCTAACACTCTGGATGAGCTTAAGGCCGCTATCGAAGCATCCTGGGCCTCCATAACACCTCAGCAGTGCCACAGGCTGATCGCCTCCATGCCACGCCGCATTGAAGCAGTCATTTCTGCAAAAGGATTCCCGACCAAGTATTGAGTGCATAACTGAACATAATTATTTGAAGGTTGACTTTTTTTGTATTAAAAACACTTTTCTTTTATTGGTCGGATGAAATATGCAAATTTTTTGAGATTTTGGGGTTTTCATGAGCTCTATGCCAAAATCATCAGTATTAAAATAATTAAAGTGGGGGTGAAACACTCAGTTTTAGTCAATCTCATGTCAATCTTAAATACCTATAAAGTAGTATTGCATCCTTCATATCTCCGAAAAGTCTTTAGTTTTATTATATTTAAAAAGAAATATAGGCTGTACCGAGTCTTTCCGGAAAAAAACGAGCGCCTGGAGGCGTATCGTTTGGGCGGAGCTAAAGAATGACGATCGCGAACAAAGCGGTGACGTCCTCAAGCTTGGAGAAACCCACGGCTATCTCAGCTAATACAGATAATGATCCACAATCAAATCTGAGGCACAAATAAATTGAACAGGAGAAACGGCAACATCAGGATGTCCGTCTCTGTGGTATGTACTGTATTTAGTGGCCTGTCAACATTTGTGTGTGTTTACTCGCAGTTTATGAGGACATGATTTGGTTTATGGACTATTGTATGCGACTAGACCTTAGAAGTAGCAAGCAAAATGGTTTTGCACGTCAGACTAGTGTAACGTTATACAGAACAACAATAGAGTAACCGTTAGCGCATTTGATTAATGAAGCACGCGATCGTGTCATTTACTGATGTTTACTCTCGCGACGAGCCAACAGCACAGACATTTGAAGCAGTTTTACTCACCGGCTGCTTCCAAAGCAGGACCGAACCTTTATCGCTGGGACCGCTCCGACAAAAACACACTTCTTTGGTATGATTTGGTAAAGTCCTGTGACAGCAGTGGCGTGGAAATCCACTTTGAGACGTGACTGAAGCGATGCTGTGAAGCTTCCCGTCATTTCTGAGTTCAAATCGGTTCAAAGGCAGCGCTGCCTTCCCCGAATGCTGTGCTGAAGCGTTGAAGTCGCTCGACGTCACCCATAGGAATAAAGTGGAGCGCGGCGTGCATCATAAGTGTTCACAGAGGACTGGATCTGCACCTGAGAGAGTGTTTACGGCGTGCATTTCCTCTCTCTCGCTCTAGTCACACGCACGCGCACCCTACCGGGAGAAGAGCCCGTACGGCCCATACAAGGACCTTCCGCTCTTATTAACGTCAAGCCGACCCATACTCGAAAAAAACTCTCCGAAACTTGTGAGAAACCGGAAGGAGCATTTTTGACACAGAAATACTCTATCAAACGTCCAACATTAGTTTTTGAAACTTTGTCTATGTTTAGGATGGGAATCCAAGTCTTTAACAGTGTAAAAAGCTCAGTATGCATGAAACAGCATTTCACCCCCCCTTTAAAGACCTGAAACATTTCAGTTGGTGTGCAATGAATCTTAAATATATGAAAGTTTAATTTTTATCAGTACATTATGGAAAATAATGAACTTTATCACAATATGCATATTTTTTAAGAAGGACCTGTAGAGGAGTAAAAGGTCTGATAGTACGCTTCAAGGTAAAAGTTTCCTTGAAGACCCCTGTGGTAAAAATAAAGTTTTTAATGTTGCTTATATGTCTATGTGGTGTTTTTTAATATGCTCACCTAAAAATGAAAATTCTGTCATTAATTACTTATCCTCATGTTGTTTGTTACGGGTGTCGAACAACATGAGGGTAAATTAATGACAGAATTTTAATGAACCTCCGTTCATCTTCAGAACACAAATGAAGATATTTTTGTTGAAATCCGACGGCTCTGAAAGGCCTTCATTGACACCAATGTCATTGTCAACGTCAATGTCAACAACTTATATAGTGATGGGCCGATTTCAAAACCAAGTTTCGAACGGTTATGAATTTGCGTATATAGAAACAATACGCTGATTCATAACCGTTCGAAACATTGTTTTGAAATCGGCCCATCACTATATAAGTCATTTTTCTCATAAAATGATTGTAGAGTCACTGTAGTGAGATGGGCTTTGTAACGACGTCTTTAGTGCCTTTATTGGTCTTGGGAGAGGAAATGACATTGGTGTCAATGAAGGCCTTTCTGAGCCGTCTCTTGTGTCCCGAAGATGAACGGAGATCTTACGGGTGTCAAACGACATTAGGGTAAGTAATTAATGACAGAATTTTCATTTTTGGGTGAACTAACCCATTAAGACGAACCATGTGCAAATTCATAAGTCAACACCATTGCTGAGCTTTTTATCCCCTTAATACGGCATGCGAACCAAAGGGGTCTCTGACGTCACAAACCAAACACGTCAACGTGTTATCATCAACAAGTGGATCTCTGCGCTGGTGCGAGTGAGTGGAGGCGTAGCTAATTTGCATTTTCATGGATCCGTGTATACAAAATGAGGCAGGGGTGTATAGTTACATTCAATCTATTGTAAGGAATGAATACTTTTTTTTCAAGGAAAAACATAAATATATAATTTTGGTGATCAAAGATAAAATTCTTGACTACAGGGTGAGTGTAAGAAAATACTCCAATAAAGTACAAAAATACTTATGTACAGTAAATAGTAAAAATATTGTTTTACTCTTCATAGTTTTGAAAATATATCCCGAGATTTTCAAGAAGTAACAATTGAATGGCTCTCAAAATGTCAAGTGCTGTAAACATCAAGTAAAGCAATAATAACATTCCCCTTTCACCTTAAATACATGTGAGAGCACAAATCTGAATCATTAGCAGTTTTTCAAATATATATATTAAAAATATTTTTTTAACAAATATAAATATTAAAATTATTATTTTAATTTAAATTATTAATTAATTAAAGTCACTTCACATGACAACCTGAACTAATCATGTCTTGTCATAAAAAGTAATCATTTTGTGATATTTTAAGTCAGGTAAAAAATGTTCATCATGAAAGAGGTATATGCAAGGCATTGTATGTGTGAAATTTTCTTTAACATATTATTCCTTTGTTTTCCATCTCATTAGATTCAGAGGAAGAACGCATTGCTGTGGAAACAGCCTGTCAGTATGGCTCTAAATCAGGGCTCTACGATGTCTCCAGTGCGGATGACGTCACCCTCCAGATCACTATGGATGGAGAAGAACCTCAGCTTGGTGCAGATGCTAAACTGGCCATCACGGTAAAGAACACGAGCACAGAACTGCGCACTTTCAATCTCCATAGCCAGGTGGCTGTTATGTACTATACTGGAGTGTATAAAGCAACAGTGAAGAAAGACCAGATACCTCTCGAACTCCAACCCAATGAAGGTGAGAAACATTAACACAATGCATTCATACAATAATGTAGCATGTAATTCATATTAGATTATTGATGCATTACTGATACCAATTAGAGATACATTTTTCACTCTTGTACTCTCTCATAGATGAGACTGTGGAGTGGTGTCTGCCTTATGATCACTATAAAGACCAGTTGGTGGACCAGGCCATGCTGATGCTCACACTCACTGGACGGGTCACTCAGACCAAACAGGTTCTGGCTACCCAGTTTCGCTTCAGACTGCGCACACCAGATATAGTCATCAAAGTGAGTTTGTATAACTACAGTGAGTTGACATAGTCAAAAAGACTTCTCTGTTTTACACTCAAAATAATAAAATGTATATTATGGAGACTAATGTGTGTGGTAAATTAAGGTTAGAACAAGCAAACCTATTTTATTGGGTGAATTACTTTTATGAGATCATGACCGTTTTTGTAAATCTGTGCTCCTCTACCTTTCAGCCTGAAGTGGACACTGCAGTAGTTGGCAAAGAGTTTAAGGCTACGATAATCTTCCGAAACCCACTTAAGCGCACACTGAAGAATGTGAAGTTTCGCATTGAAGGACTGGGATTGCAGAGTGTCAGGGAGGTTTCCTACGGGTAAGATGCTCAATGTAAAATGTACAGCAGATGTGGTTGTCCTCATTATGGTCTACGACTGAGCCTCAATGAACCACGAGAGTGAACCTCATTGGGCCTTGCTGAAGCTCAAACGTGCTGCGTAACACGAGAATGAACCTCATTGGTCCTTGCTGAAGCTCAAACGTGCTGCGTAACACGAGAATGAACCTCATTGGTTCTTGCTGAAGCTCAAATGTGCTGCGTAACACAAGAATGAACCTCATTGGTTCTTGCTGAAGCTCAAATGTGCTGCGTAACACAAGAATGAACCTCATTGGTTCTTGATGAAGCTCAAATGTGCTGCGTAACGAGAATGAACCTCATTGGTTCTTGTTGAAGCTCAAACGTGCTGCGTAACAAGAGAATGAACCTCATTGGTTCTTGTTGAAGCTCAAACGTGCTGCGTAACACGAGAATGAACCTCATTGGTTCTTGTTGAAGCTCAAATGTGCTGCGTAACACAAGAATGAACCTCATTGGTTCTTGATGAAGCTCAAATGTGCTGCGTAACGAGAATGAACCTCATTGGTCCTTGCTGAAGCTCAAACGTGCTGCGTAACACGAGAATGAACCTCATTGGTTCTTGCTGAAGCTCAAACGTGCTGCGTAACACGAGAATGAACCTCATTGGTTCTTGTGGAAGCTCAATTCTCAAGAATAAGTGACATAATTTTCATTTTTAGGTGAACTATCTCTTTAAAGTCTCTAATGTTCACCAATGAGGCAGTTTTTATATAAAAAATGTAATAAAATAAAAAACAGTATTAATAGTATAACCATTTAAAATAACTGTTTACTTGAATATATTTCTAAAAATAAAATATATTCCTGTAATGGCATCAAAGAAAAAGACAAACTCTGTTCCAGAGTTTTAATTTAATACATTTTGTTAACAATTTCACAGCATTGTATAAAACATTATAACAATATTTGCAGAAATATGCATGTGTGTGTGTGTGTGTGTGTGTGTGTGTGTGTGTGTGTGTGTGTGTGTGTGTGTGTGTGTGTGTGTGTGTGTGTGTGTGTGTGAGAGTGTTTGAAATCAATTCAAAAACATGGCAATACGATTTTTCTCACTCTCTCTTTTGTATATATATTTTTCTCAGAAATATAGAAAGCTTGGCCACGGTGACCCTGACGGAGAAGTTTATTCCCTCTGAGGCTGGGCCACATAAACTTCTAGCTTCACTTGACTGCCGTCAACTACCTCAGGTGCATGGAGTCGCCAACATCCTTGTCAAATCAGTGTGAACAATCTCTTTCCTAGCCTTGTCTGAAGGCTCCATTATCTCAAGGCATTACATAATACAGAAATATGAGACCAAAACAGCTGAATTTTGAATAGTGTAGTGCAATAACCACTTGTTCATGATTTAAATGGCTTAATGTAACAATTCAGAATGTTTTTTTATGTTTTTTTTTGTTTGTTTTTTACATGGATTCAGCATGAACTGTTGTTGCGTTAAGACTTTTCTTAACTGTATAATTTTTTCCACAATATTTTTTATTTATTTATATTTATTTGTTATTTGTGGTGGTCTAAGTACTAAGCATCACATGCTTAATTAACAATGTGCACAAAAGATTTGTTGCATATTATATATATATATATATATATATTGTATTTGTCCAGTGACTTTAGATAAAACTGTCGTTTTATTGGGTGCATCATTACACCAGTATGTGGCAGCCAGTGTCTGTCGAGTGTGTAAGTCATATCTTTCATTGAAAAAATGTTAACACGTTCACACTCTTTTACAGTTCATAGCGATCTCTTCTGTCAGTACACATGAATCATGTGCTACATTTAAGTCAACAGATCAATGAAAAATGATTTCAGGGTGTTATTCCTAATTATTTAAGTTGTCATTTACAAGTTGTCTTGTTTTTAAAAATGTATACTCTGTGATTGTTAGACTTGTTTTTTGATTTTTTTTAAAGATGCATTCACTAGTGTGGTGCTAATTGAAAAAGTTTTACATATTAAGAAATAAATTGTGAAGAGTCATCTGAATTGTGGCACACATGAAGACTGTACTCATAGTTTTCTAACAAGGTTTTAATTATTTATTACACAGCTCCGTGGAATACTTGATTCTGCTTTTTTTCTGAAATTTCTCTATACTGTAGCCTACTATACTTGTTGTAGCCATTAAAACACATATTTAGTTTCATAAGTTTAAATATTATAATGTTTTTTATATTTTCATTTACGTGATGATTATAAAATTGAACAGATGCGCATATGTCAGAAGAAATTATTTTGGCCACTTGAACTTCATTAGTATTATTTTTTTTTTTGTTAAAAGCCTTTCTTTAAAGGTGCACTATGCAACTTTCTGTCCACTGGAGGGCGCCTATTCTAAGCAAAGGAGCAAACTTTGAGCGCAGTATCTTGGGACATGTGGTCTTCACCTCACAGCCGGTGGAAAATACAACCCCAAATCAGAAAAAGTTGGGACAGTTTGGAAAACGCAAATAAAAAAAGAAAGTAGTGATTTCTAAATTTTCTTTGACTTGTATTTCATTGCAGACAATACGAACACAAAATATTTCATGTTTTGTCTGGTCAACTTCATGTCATTTGTAAATATGCATCCTTTCCTGTCATTCAGACCTGCAACACATTTCAAAAAAAGTTGGGACAGGAGCAATTTAGGGCTAGTAATGAGATAAAAGGGTTAAATAATGATGTGATTTGAAACAGGTGATGTCAACAGGTGATTGAAATTATGATTTGGTACAAAAGCAGCATCCAAGAAAGATCTAATCCTTTCGGAGCAAAGATGGGCCGAGAAACGCCAGTTTGCCAACAAATACGTGAGAAAATTATTGAAATGTTTAAAAACAATGTTCCTCAAAGAAAGATAGGAAGAGATTTGGATATTTCACATTCAACAGTGCATAACATAATTACAAGATTCAAGGAATCTGGAGGAATTTCAGTGCGTAAAGGACAAGGCCGCAAGCCTAAGCTGAACAACCGTGATCTCCGATCCCTCAGGCGGCACTGCATCAAGAATCGTCATTCATCTATAAGCGATATCCCCACATGGGCTCAGGACTACTTTGGCAAACCTTTGTCAAGTACCACAATACGTAGTTACATCCACAAATGCCAGTTAAAACTGTACTGTGCCAAAAGAAAGCCTTATGTTAACAGTGTCCAGAAGCGCCGTCGACTTCTCTGGGCTCGGAGGCATCTGGGATGGACCATCAGACAGTGGAAATGTGTACTGTGGTCAGATGAATCAGTATTTCTGGTATTTTTTGGGAGGAATGGACGCCGTGTGCTCCAGACCAAAGAAGAAAGGGATTATCCAGACTGTTACCAGCAACAAGTCCAAAAGCCAGGGTCTGTCATGGTATGGGGTTGTGTCAGTGCCCTTGGCAAAGGTAACTTGCACTTCTGTGAAGGCACCATTAATGCTGAAAAGTACATAGAGATTTTGGAGCATAATATGCTGCCTTCAAGAAGATATCTTTTCCAGGTACGTCCATGCATATTTCAACAAGACAATGCAAAACCACATTCTGCACACATTACAAAGTCCTGGCTGCGGAGGAAGAGGGTACGGGTACTTGACTGGCCCGCCTGCAGTCCCGACCTGTCTCCAATAGAGAATGTGTGGCGCATTTTGAAGCGCAAAATGCAACAACGAAGACCCCGTACTGTTGCCCACCTTAAGACTTGTTTGCAGGATGAATGGGACAAAATTACACCTCAAACATTTCATCACTTGGTGTCTTCAGTCCCTAAATGTCTTTTAAGTGTCGTGAAAAGGAATGGCAACATTACAAAGTGGTAAATGCTTTACTGTCCCAACTTTTTTTGAAATGTGTTGCAGGTCTGAATGACAGGAAAGGATGCATATTTACAAATGACATGATGTTGACCAGACAAAACAGGAAATATTTTGTGTTCATATTGTCTGCAATGAAATAGACGTCAAAGTAATTTTAGAAATCACTTCTTTTTTATTTTATTTGCACATTCCATACTGTCCCAACTTTTTCAGATTTGGGGTTGTAGGACAGGGGCAGAAATCATGTCCTTAGATGTGGTTATTAACATTAATGTAGTGTGAAGCAGAACAGGACCGAGTGTTGTGGAGCTGAGCACGACAGTCCCCGGGCGCCTGCACTATTTCCGCTTTTCCGGTCATGATTATAAGGTAACGCAGCTCTGTTTATCATATTAGATACATTTAAGTGTGTTTAAAATGATGTTCTGACGTTCCTCTGTGCGTTCGCTCGGCGCTGCTGTGACTTGTTCACACTGCTAAGAGAAAAGCGCTTCTGCCAAATAAAACCGAGGGTAGCGCAGAAATGACGCAATTGACAGGCGACTCCCTCAAACGCTACACTTTGCTGAAACGTCCCGGTCCTTAGTTAAAATAGCAATTTTCTCACAATTTATAAATAGTTGGAAACATCTGGGATATTGTAGGTACTCAACTGAACAAAATATATAACACTGGCCTAGTGGCTTTTGGATATTTTACTGCATAAATACTACATCGTGCACCTTTAAAGTGAATTTCGTTTTGTATCAATTATATCTTAATTTTAATCAATGTTTTATCAACCAGTTGTCACGAGTTAATAAATAATAAGCAAATATTGCAAACAATGACATGAAGGCACCCCCATGTCAACAATGGCTTAAATGCGTGAACAACCCCAAACTACTAGAAAAAAACTTAAGTTGGGGCAGCTATACTTATTTTAGATAGGCCTATTCGAACTAGCATGTCACAAAGAGCATTCTTTGTTGAGTGCATGGTGCTCATGAACGGTATCTCCAGGGAGGCACTCTGGAGGATGTGAAGAGCTGTGATAAATGAACACATTATTCAAATGACTCTATATGCAATTGGATAGTCCTTCAATCAATCAGACCACAAGAAGCGTGATCAATGGGCATCGATCCATCGCTTCTCTATCTGTCATCGTGTTAAACCCGCCAATAGCGTGCCAGGTGGATAAGCCAGTCTGTGATTGGTTCCCACAAAACTGTAATAGAAGGAATATAAATTAATGTATGGGTTTCTAGACTGAGTTGCAGGGCGAAGTCAAATCGCCGGCAGATCAGCCTGGGTTTACCCAGTCTAACCTTATGTATGTTTTAACAACATAATTCAACATATAAATACTATTTTTAAAGGCCCATTTAAAGTGTTCATTACAAATAAATTACTAAATGCTAAAAATGAAGAAATGTAAATTAACAAAAATTTGCATTGCATTTGCAATCCTGTGAAACAGCACCCCCACTTCTCATACAGACCCTGACAAAAGTCTTGTCGCTTATCTATTTTCTAGAAATACCTGATATTAACCTGACTTTTAATTAATTAATTGGTGTTAGAAATAGCTCATATGAAAAGCTAAAACCCTCCCAAATTATGTTTAATGCACTGAAATAAATAATTTTCACAGAAAAAATATTTATCATTTAATCAAGACAGAAAGGTCAAATTTTGGCAAGACAAAAGTTTTGTCGCCTATACAGAAATTGAACAAATTTACTGCAAATACAAAAATATATCAGCAAATTAAGTTGTGGCGCTGTGAGATCCAAATGTAATATCTTGTATGACTTTCATGAGCTTGAAGGACTCCATCCATGCGGTTTGGCAAGGATTCATACAATTTATTGATGAAGTCATCAGGAATAGCTAAGAAAGCAGTCTTACATGCCTCGCAGAGTTCATCAATATTCTTTGGTTTCGTCTTCCATGCGTCCTCTTTCATCCTACCCCACATATGCTCAATGATGTTCATGTCTGGTGACTGGGCTGGCCAATCCTGGAGCATCTTGATCTTCTTCGCCTTGAGGAACTTTGATGTGGAGATGGAAGTATGCGATGGAGCACTCTCCTGCTGCAGAATATGGCCTCTTTTATGGTTGGGAATATAAGAGGTAGCTAAGATTTCTTGTTATTTTAGACAATTGATGTTACCTTCCACCCTGCAGATCTCTCGCACACCCCCATACTGGATGTAACCCCAGACCATGATTTTTCCGCCACCAAACTTCACTGTTTTCTGGGTGAATCTCGGATCCATTCTGGCTCCAGTAGGTCTCCTGCAATATTTGCGGCGACTGTGGTGTAATTCAACAGAAGATTCCTCTGAAAAATCCACCTTCTGCCACTTTTCCTGCGTCCATCCTTTTAGCAGGCTGTGGGCCTTGGTAATGCCACACGTTTTTTCAATTGTCTTTTGTTTAGTGCTGGCTTCTGGGCACTGATTCGACCATGGAGGCCATTTCGAGACAGAATCCGACAAACTGTTCTGGTTGACACAGGGACTTCAGGGGACCAGGTCTCGTGGAGCTCTGCTGCAGTGGAAGACAACACTTATGTCTTTGCAAAAATTGACTCAATGGGCTTTACCAAGCTGTGAATATTAGAATACTTTTTGAAAGTTTAGTTTTTCACTGAAACATTATCACAAAAGCTGGTGGGATTAAAATGAGCCATTTCTTGTAAAAAAATCTTGATTAGAAATATATTTCAGCGGCACTTTAGGTAAATTTGTACACAAGCGACAAGACTTTTGTCAGGGACTGTATGTATATATATATATTAGGCAAGAATCATGGCAATATACCTATATATAAATATATAAAAAGCACTTCTCTGTCTGGCAATCTAAAGGACGAGTCTGGGTTTGGCGGTTGCCAGGATACTTGACTGACTGCACCACAAAAACGTCATATTCATTTATGCCTTGTGGGAAAACAATCTATTTCAATGAACACGCATGGACCTTATCAGATGCTTTATCTTTAATTTTTTTAATGAATATGATTGTTTTTTGCTTGCTGCAATGCCAAAAATTGCTGTGTGGTGTTCTGCACCTCTAATTTACCTCTAAGTTAAAAAAAAACCCAGTTCTGAAGTTTCATGCCAATAAAACCGATGGAGCCTTTCGTCAATTCTGGAAGCCTGTGCAACATGTCTGTTACAGTTAAACATTTGAGAAAATTGAGAATAGGTTTGTGACACTGACTTCTCAACTCCAAATTTGCTTTGTAAAATGTAGGGCTGTCCTCAACTAAGGATTTAGACATTCGAATCAGAATTGTCGAATCTCTCTATGGTCGACCGATAGTCGAATCATCTATGTGTGTGTGAATGGGTTGGGAGGGGCAGGACACTTGTCAGCAGAAGGGTAAAACTATTTTTATACCGTTTTCTCATAACATGTTAAAGCCGTGATCAAAATACAGAACATCAGACAAATATATAAAAGAACATTTTGATAAATAAACCTAAAAAAAATACCTGCCTAGAGAGGAAAAGAACACTTTAGCCCCGTTTCCACCAAAATTACCCGGAACAATTTGTACCAGGAACTTTTTTACAGGAACTTTTCTCCCCCCCAGACCTGCAGCTGTCTGCGTTTCGACCGCGATAAAGTTCCGAGAAGATTAGGCAAATTAGTCCGGTGATGTAGGACTGCACGCGACTGTTCCTCCAGCCAGTTACGGACAAGGGCTGTCACTTTTCGATATGCATTCGAAGATGACGTGAAATATCCGTAATCGAACTATAAATAAACTATCCGGTTTTTAAAGTGCCATGTAGCGCAATTTTTTTTTACTTTCGGTGCGTTTACATGGAGCACTGCAATCAGTTTAAAAGTCCAACCTGAAGGAAAATGCTCCATATAAACACCTAAATTTTGTAATAAAAATGCCCAAACTGAATGAAATTGTAATCGTTTTGAGATGGGTGGAAAAATCTTTTCATGAATCGATCAAACGAAACATTTCACCATGTAAATGACCTGACCGGATTACTTTTGAGTGTGCGTCCTTATGTGACAACAGCGCGCGCCTTCACCACTGAAGAGCACACGTCGTGCTCATGCACCAAGCATGTTGACAAGAGAGGAAAATACATTTTTCTGAGGGATAATCTTTTTATTTCATAAGAAGTTATGAAGATAATGTTGGCATAATGACACTGTCCCTAAGCCTATGTAAGCAAACAATCAACTTCTTCAACTGCGCCTGACATTAGAATTATTTTTTTCTGAGATGATTATTACACTTTACAACAAATGAATAGCTTTTATAAAACCGTAAAGTCCTGGTGGCCGTTGAGAGTTGCTATGGCATCCGTAAACACATTCCAGCTGCTGGAGATGACGGCGTTGTAGATAATTGAATATATTCGAATGCCTTGCTTGATATTTGATATCCGTTCGAATTAGATTTTTTTTCAAAAATGACAGCCCTAGCGGACAGTAATCATTTTTGTGTGTACCGATTGAAAGATTTAGTGGATTTAGTTATTATAAGCTATTTATTTGTTTAAATAATCATCTCAGAAAAAATAATAATTCTTCTGTCAGGCGCAGTTAAAGTAAAAAACTGCCTGGGGCAATATACGCTGTGTCATTACTCCAACATTATCTTCATTATCTTATAACTTACGAAATAAAAAGTTAACCCCTCAGAAAAATTAACTTTCCTCTCTTGTCAACATGAGCGCGGCGTGTAAGACTTTTAAAAATGCCGAGTTGAACCTAAATGCTGCCTGAGCTCAACCAATCAGCATGTTCAGCGCCCAAGTCCCGCCCTCGAAAGTTCCTGAACTTTGAAAAAGTACTACCCCGCGAGCAGGGCCGTTTGGAGGGGGAAATATTTACCCGGAACTTCATTTATACCCTGGTTCCTGCGGTCTAAACACACGAAGTACCACCCAAAGTTCCTAGTTCCTGGGTAAAGTTCCTGTGGTGGAAACGGGGCTTTTGAGTGCGTTAACATGCACGTTCTTAAGCCGATCGTGCCTAAAGGGGGTGAAGGCATAGCCAGTAAAAGAAATGGACAGAGCTATCCCATTGACTTCAACGGCGGAAAATGAGGCCAATCAGAGGCACTCACTTCCTGACGGCTGAGCGAACTGCGCAGGCTCAGACTGAGCTTGACGACGTAGATGTGACGTGAGCCTCCTGTCTGACAGCTGTAGGTCTTCTAGTAGTTGTGGAAAGTGAAATCTGAATCCCGTTGTTTAAATATTTTCTCCCGTTGCTTTTGGCTCACTATGGGCTTCTCCCCATTCTTCCCCCTTGACTTTATCAGACTTTATGTCTCCACGTCCCCCCGACTGTCTCATAGACAGTAAAAGATTGCCTGCGAGCGTCTCCTCCTGTCTATACGGTAATTTCTCAACTGTGTGACAGAGTCGCGTTGGTTATGACGCAATCATAAGCCTATTTTTACAAAAACAGCTTCTATGGGATGATACTGTAAGATACAATGTAATGGAGCATTTTATACATTGTCGTGTTTCTTTATAAATAAACAATGGACAAATGGAGTCTTTAAACGTCTCAGATGTAAAGTTATTCACTGTCAAAGTGACTCAAAAATGAATGGGAGTCAATGGGATGCTAACAGCAGGTGATGGCTTGGTTAGCAATGGCAGCCCCTATGGGTGGAACGCTTTCCGAGCGCTAGATTACCCCCTTGGGTGAAGGACGCGAAGCTCAGCCCCGCGCCTCAGGATCTCACACCGCCACCTGACGCGCACATTATATACACGCAAGCTAAATTTTGAATTGACTGACAGATGAGCTGCACGAAAGCGCTCTGTGGTGCAGCAGGATTTTAAACAACTTCCTGAGTGGCCGGGGACAGGCGCTGAATGCTGCCGCCGGTGTGTGTACACTCATTTAACGTGTTCGAATTTTAAAGGCGCTGTGCGAAGCTCGGCGCCCTTAAAGGGGTCGCACACCGATGCTCTCCTCTGCTCAGCTCAGCGCCGCGACACGTCTTTAAAATATTGAGCATCCCCATATTGCCAAAATAATATAATCCTTGTTTCATAACACCCGTGAAGATTCGAAAATTTACGGATGTCTTTAGATGTCTGTCTTTCTCTAAACCTGCGTCATTGATGCCAAACAGCTCATCATATAACTGGATTTTAGGACAAGACAAGTTTTATGATCATTTTGAAACTTTAAATGTATGTAATACAGATTTGACGTTGTCCTCAAAAGTCTGGGTGATATATGAAGTCATGTAATATTTGTGGGAGCAGTACATATTTTGACAAAAAAATTACACCTCTGACAATTCTGTTGTGTCCTTTGTTCAGTCACAGATACTCTATGGACAATCCGACCCAATACGGCTCAGTTTTTCTATATATCTTGCTCTGTTAATTTGCAGAACTGATTCTACGTTGGCTATACTGGGTTAACACCATGCATTTCCAGTGTGGGGGAATGAATTTTTTTCCCCTACGGCGACTCCCCCCCCCCCCCCCCACACCACACCTCCAGCTATGACACCACACCAACCAAGTCTGTAGAGGTTGTTTTTTCAGGGGTTGAGCTTGGCCCCTTAGTTCCAGTGAAAGGAACACTTAATGCTTCAGCATACCAAGACATTTTGGACAATTTCATGCTCCCAACTTTGTGGGAACAGTTTGGGGAGGGCCCTTTCCTGTTCTAACACGACTGTGCACCAGTGCACAAAGCAAGGTCCATAAAGATATGGATGAGTAAGTTTGGTGTGGAGGAACTTGACTGGCCTGCACAGAGTCCTGACCTCAACCGATAGAACAACTTTGGGATGAATTAAAGCGGAGACTGAGAGCCAGGCCTTCTCGTCCAACATCAGTGCCTGACCTCTCAAAGGGTGGGGCAACTCCATATTAAACCCTAAGAATTAAGAATGGCATGTCATTAAAATGAATGTGCATATAAAAGCAGGCGTCCCAAAACTTTTGGCAAGCACAACAAAACCACACCTGAATACAGACAGTGAATTTAACTGAAAGGTTAAATGCATACAGATAAAATCAGTAATTGTCATGTAAATGCCCTGTCTCTGCATGGCCTGTGGACTTTGATCACATGGACTGAGTTGCATGGTACCTGTTTATACAGATAAACAGGCTGGGCCACATATTTTGTGTTAATCCAGTCATATTAGTCACCTAATAAAAACTAGGGTCTAGTCAAAAATCACTTTCATGTATATAGCGCTTTATATGATACTGATTGTTTCAAAGCAGCTTCACAGTAATAATCAAAAACATAACACTTGCAAAGTTGAAATCAACTTAAATCAATGTTGATTTGATTTCTTTTAAAACAATGTGAATGTTGCAAAATTCACCTGTGCAACTGCCTTTATTAGACAATTAGCATGTTTTGGAAAAGTAAATATATCTGTTGGTTTCACAATTTCCCCCATGAAAAAAACATGAAGAAAAGGCTTTTCTTAGCAGACCAAATTCAGGCATGTCACTTGAACCTAACCATATCTGACCCAAACCCAATCGGTGAGAGGTAAAAGACGAAAACCAACAACAACAACATAAAAACTCTCTCTCCGAAACCTGCATCTGTACATCCTCTCTTACACAGGAATTATTGTTAAAGATGAATGTGACGTATATTAAATGGATCTTGAGGCTATTTACTGTTGTAATCATATTGAATTGCGTGGTTTTGGTCTTTTACAGGGAGCACAAAACCTCTAGGTAAGTAATACATTTTATCCAAACTTTATGATTTTACTGATGTTAGCCTAATGCTAATATAACTATCTAGGTAGTTGATGAAAGATATAATATTTAAAGACTATAATAGATGCTAACACTTTATAATAATGTTCAGTTATGTAATTTATACAAACCGGATCCCAAAAAATAACAACAGAATGCTATGATGTGGAAGTTTTAAATTTCAATATTTTATTCAGAATACACTATAGATTACATATGAAATGTTGACAAAATTAATTATTTTAAGGGAAAAATAAGTTGACTTTAAATCATCTCAAAAAAGTTGGGACAAGGCCATGTTTACCACTGTGTGGCATCCCCTCTTTTTTTTTAATAACAGTCTGCAAACGTCTGGGGACTGAGGAGACAAGTTGCTCAAGTTTAGGAATAGGAATGTTGTCCCATTCTTGTCTAATACAGGCTTCTAGTTGCTCAACTATCTTAGGTCTTCTTTGTTGCATCTTCCTCTTTATGATGCTCCAAATGTTTTCTATGGACTGCAGGCTGGCCATTTCAGTTCCCGGATCCTTCTTCTATGCAGCCATGATGTTGTAATTGATGCAGTATGTGGTCTGGCATCGTCATGTTGGAAAATTCAAGGTATTCCCTGAAAGAGACGACGTCTGGATGGGAGCATATGTTGTTCTAGAACTCGGATATACCTTTCAGCATTGATGGTGCATTTCCAGATGTGTAAGCTGCTTTTTTTGGAATCTGCAGCTCTCATAAAATCCAAAATGAGCCAATATTTGGCATGACATTTCAAAATGTCTCACTTTCAACATTTGATACGTTATCTATATTCTATTGTGAATAAAATATACGTTTATGAGATTTGTAAATTATTGCATTCCTTTTTTAATGCATAATTTGTACCAACTTGCCCTTTTTTGTCCCAAAAGTGTCCCAACTTTTTTGGATTCGACAGCTAACATCTTACAGATTAGCCGATTTCTCTCATTCTTTATGTTAGCATTCATTTTAGTACTGATATGACGAGCTTCCCTGGGAAAGTCTCTGAGTTATTAAGCTGCTCGTACAAGTCCAATATCACCCAGAAGCAGCTGAATAGGTGGGTGGATCTCTGTTTTTCTATGTAATCATGCTTGATTACTGATTACGTCACCATTCCACACATCAACACACACTGGCTCTGTTCCAAAATCTACTGAGGTGCTGCCAACTGCATACCTGTATATTGTCAGCTACTTCTTAAGGCAGCATAATAACGGAAACCTCATAAGACACTGATTGTGCTCTCCTGGAAGTAGGAAGGCAACAAGACACATTACAAATCTAATGTTTTTGAGTTACGTCACGTCTAAATGCCATTGCTTGGCTGTTTTTTGAAGTCAGCAGATTTACTGTAGCCTGACAAGCCAGACCCACATCAAGATGTTTGGTCTGGAAACTCACCATTGACAGGGCTCAATCTGAGGGGCGGGATAAACGGTTGTCTTTCAAACTCCCTCTGCACGCGACTGGATAGCGCTACAACCAATCAGAGCAACGAAGGTGAAACAGAGCTTGTTGATAGATTAAACATTCGCCGTACACGGTCAGCAAAACTCCTTACACATATTCCCTTTTTAAGAATGACTTCAGTGCCGTTCTTTGTTCTTTTCTCAGAGAAAAGCTTAACTTCAAGTCTTCCAGAGTCGCGGTCAAAGCTGATTCGAAAGACCGCCGCCGTTCACCAGTTTCTGTGTTTACTAGAAGCACGCAAACGCAACTCGGCCATCGTCATTATGGCCCCGCCCACCGACTCTATACATGATGTGATTGGCCTGACAAGAGTTAGGCGATTACAGGTCAGAAGGGTATTGAGAGTTCCTAGACGACACTCGCTGGCAGATTAGATTTGCTGCCGCTAGGGTGCGTCTAGATTTCTAGGCTAGATTTACTGCCTAATATCCCACAATCTGGTGTGTGTGGTTTGGCAGTTGGTGGAAAGATTTAAAAGTGTGTCTGATGGAATTAAGCCCTCCCGAAACTATCACAGAAATGTGAGTTTACAATCTTCATGAATCAGACAACCAACTTGCTAGAAACCTTTTATTATAATTAGAGGTTTTGAAACAACATGTTAAGCTTCAAGTAATGTTATCAACCCTCAATATAGAACCCTAGCATTCTTGACTCAATTGTACAGAACACTTTTTGCCATTAGGGTTCTGTATAAGGAGAAAAATGTCTTGTCAATGATGGCATAATTTAAAGGTGCACCATGCAGTATTTTTGCAGTAAAATATCCGAAAACCACTATGCCGGTGTTGTATATTTTGTTCAGTTGAGTACCTACAATATCCCAAATGTTTCCAACTATTTGTAAATTGTGAAAAAATTGCTAGTTTAACTAAGGACCGGGATGTGTCAGCATAGCGTCTAAGGGAGTCGCCTGTGAATTGCGTCATATCTGCGTGTAGCGGTTTTACTCTGGTTGTGTTTACTGTAGTTATGCTCAGTGAAGACAATGCGTGTGGAAGAGGTCTCAGGATGCTTTATTCTGCAGAAATACATAGAGCACAATCAATTTTTGGAATATACGTCTCTCCCCTTCACTCTGTGCACGGAAAAGCAGCACGCTCGTTAGAAGAGCGAGAGAGAGCACATTTGACCCAAACTGCAACAAATGTGCGTCTAAAGATGGCGCTGTTCGCACATCGCAAAAGGAAACGTGCGTCACCGATATGTGCCCTATACAAAACGATTTCTGCTTGAATGGTTCCCACTAGAGTTAATTATGTACACTTAACTATTATGACCCAGAACATATTTAAACAAATATAAAAGCACAAGAAATTAAGTTTTGATGAAGTTCATTATATTTTATATATTTTTTGAACCAGCTACATACTCCCCGCTGAACTTCACAAAACTTCTTCAATATGGATAAATAGCTGATCAAAAAGCCACACACAGAATAAACACAATTTACACTCGACACAGCAATATGTGCTTCCCAACCCACAGGGAAAGTGATCTAAGCAGGCTGATCAGACCTACTAAGACGACACTTGTAAATAGGGTGCCCCAAACACCACTACTTCGAATTCAATGTGACAGTAACGTTTAGGATTCTGAATTTTGGCTTTTTTAACTCAATGTAATGATTCAAATAAATTCAAAGGAAACATTTTTGCACTCTTCATGGAACTGCTTAACCCATTTTATGACAATAAAGACCTAGTAACTCCATCAACTGAACTGACAGTCTTCATGCTTTGGGTCATGTTCTGAATTAACCTGTTTACAGGTTTCACAAGTCTGCCAAACCTTGTTCTGACTTGAGTCACTACTTGATTAGGGAGCGAATCCACAGGCTCAGAGGTCTGTATGTCAGCAGAACCTTCCACAGATACAGATGTCATTGGATCACAAGTCAAGCCTCCATTACTTGTACATTCAGAAACAGTGTCACATCCTAAAGTTTCACCCAGCATTGCTGAAAGCACAGATTGTGCAGGATCAGGACCCACTGCCAATGGGAGGACACTCTCTGCCCTAGAGGATATACAACTCAAGCCATCATCTGGAGCCACAGTCCCTGCTATCCAGCTGGCAGTTCAATCTGCATTACTACATTCTGACATGTGCGTTATAGCATCGGTCAAAGCAACGCCACTACAGTCATCAAGTGATTCACTGCCATCACTGAATGAGGGTTCAACTTCCTCAACCTCAATTGGCAGAAAGTTTGCTTGAAGGAGCAAGTTCCTATGAACAGTCTTTTCCTGACCGGTGTGGGTGTTGCGGATACGGTAGGTGTGACAATGAGGATTCAGAGCAACAACTGTATATGGAATGGACTCCCACCTATCTGCCAGTTTTTTCCGACCACGTTCGCCCTTGTTGGCCAGTAAAACCTGATCCCCAACATCAATACTGCGTCCTTTGGTCCTTTTGTTCCCATATGGAAAAGTCTTGCTAAAAACATATGTGATTCTTATATGTTCCAACAGAAAACTATAAGGATCATATATGCTTCAAAAACCACATATACAAATTGTACAATATTCATGTATTTTCAGTCATATATGTCCTACACTGTAAAAAAAATATATGCTGGATTGTGTTAAATACAACCCCTGCAAATCAGTGAGATTTTACTTTAGTAAATTAATTAGCAAGTAAAACGAATAAAAATGGGTAACCCTAACACAAAGAAAATATTTCCTTATATATGTGAATGATAAATATATTAAATTATTTAACTGCATATTAAAAATATACAGGATAAATATATTACAATATTTAATAATACATGAGGAATTGCTGCTTTCAATTAGAAAATTATGTGACAATATATTTAGTTATATATCATAATGTATGTCATTTTATTTAATGTGCATGTGATGATATACCCAAAAATATATTGAACAAAATAATATATATTACAAAATAAAAGGAACTGTAGTCCGTTACTGAGAAAGTGCTATTATATTACAGTTACTTATGAAAATGTTAACAATTACAAAGGGTTTTATATATATATATATATATATATATATATATATATATATATATATATATATATATATATATATATACACACACACACACATACAGTTAACAATAACACAAGTCAAGCACACTGGCATGTTCCTACATATTAAGCAAAGAGCTGTAACTGCTGAAAAGTGCACCGACATTATTGTTAATAAAAGTAACAGTTTTACAGTTTTTTTAAATTGAGCAAAACACATGAAATAACAATTAATTTTAACATTTAACCTCCTTTAAATCAGAAGTAAAGCATGATGGGAAGTAGAAATTTGTTGTAACTCATTCTGTAAAAGTGTTTATGTGTGTACATGCATTCACATTAATATGGGAAATTCAATATACAGTAAGGCTACACAATAAAGGATACAACTTAATGGATATTACATGTAATACTATTTATATCTTAATTACTAAATATTGTATGTGTTAAAATATAGCCATATTTTATAAATAAAGTCAATATGCATACATTGCAGTAGCTATATTAAAAAAGGCTTTAGTTTCCTTTATTCCTTTATATTTCCTTTAATATAGGCTATTTTGCATATAATTGCAGTATATTCCCATATATTTGTTTCGTAATGTTCTACCCATACAAACTATTTGTTAACAGCAATATCAGCAATATTTAAAAAATAATAATTAAACACTCACTCTAAGCGTTAGGCTTAGACGATGAAGATTTCTGTAACAAAAATAGCCTTAGTTCTGTCATCGCAAACTGCGCATGCGTCACCGCGCCGCGGCCAGGAGGAAATCAATCGCGGGTTCTTGTTGTCTCCGTGATATGATTGCCTCCCAGCGGGACCGCGAAGTGTCGAGCTCCAGGTAAGAATTGTGTTTGTCATGTCGTTCTCAATGCAAATGTTAACTTATTTAATGGCAAGATTTGCTAAAAGATTAGTAAATTGTTCGTTTCTGTTATCATGTCGGTGCCACCGTAGTGTTAGGTAACGTTAAGCCTAATTATGCTACGCGCACGTGCAAAAATTAAATTACAAGTATTTAATGTGCAAAAACAAGTGAAAAATGCTTATATTTGTATTAAAGTTATTAAACTATATGATTGGTCTCATCATTTGTTAGTCCCTTTGAATAAAAACGTCTGCTAAATGATCAAATGTAAAACACAACTATTCTAGTTGTTTAACTATGTCATTTGGTAACTAAGTTAAACCCTAAAGCTCATGGTTTGCATAGATAACGTAATACAACGATTGTGTGACAGTGAAAGCTGTGTGACACTGACAAAACGCAAAAGTTAGAATAAATGTAATGTGATTTGTTTACCGGATGTTCCGTTTGTGATCATTAATAGTCTATTTTGTGCCAATTCACTATAAAAGAGTTAATGTTTTAGTGAACTTGAGTTTGCAAATTGCTGTAATGTAGTTAAAATATAGCTAAAATATAAACTTCTATAATTTGCATTCATGTAACTGCAACATATATGAATCTAAATGATGTACAATATTACAATTTTGTAATAGAAAGTAAGTAACTGTATAAGAATATATTGTTATGGAAAAAACATTATAATGAAACGTGTTTCTAATATTCCTGTATGTAAATGGGGTGGTCAAGAAGATTTTCTTTTTCTTCCACAGAAAGATCTTCATGAAAACATTTGAAGACCACGCAAGAAGAACAGGTCCAGCCACAGACTGGTTCATCCCATGAGGACTGGTTCAGTTCTGAAGCGGAAGTGTTGAAGAAGTTTATGTACTCTGAGTTGTAAGACTTGAACTAATGTTAACAAATGAGAATTTAATGTAGTGTATTAACTAACATGAACTAACAATGAGCAATACATTATTACAGTATTTATTAAACTTTGTCAATTTTTAACGTTTAGTTCACCCAAAAATGTATGTTGTTAAAATGACCCTCATGTCGTTCCAAACCCATAAGACGTTCATTTATTTTCAGAACACAACAAATAAAGCTTTAATATGTGTACTATAATTACTATGTGAAATAAGTTAATATAGTAATTGATATAGATACTGATATAGATATCCATATTTATAACCTTATTGACTAAAATAACCAGCTCATGGCAGACGACTTGGGACCAGAGAGTGATCCGAGTGATGCGATGTAGGAGTAGCGTAAGCTTCAACGTCTCTCTGGGCAACAAAATCAAGCGCTTCTCTTTTATCGAATCCTCTTTAAATTCAAATTCGTGACCAGTGTTTTGTTTTCCTCTATTCTCTGCATAACCGCATTCATCAATACATCATGCTTCAGGTCAGAGGTCACTCTTTTGGCGTAAGTAGACACGCACAGTTGACTGCCGGAAGATAGATATTTTAGTCTAAAGTCAAAAATATGGATATTTTTCTAATAAAAAATGCATAGCTTCTCTTCAGAAGGCCTTTATTAAAAGATTTTTTAAAATGTCCTGATAATTTACTCACCCCCATGTCATCCAAGATGTTCATGTCTGTCTTTCTTCAGTCGAAAAGAAATTCAGTTTTTTGAAGAAAATATTCCAGGATTTTTCATCATATAATGTTTTTTAGTTGCAACCAAAATACTGAAGGTCCAACTCAATGCAGTTCCACCTCCGTGTTTACAAAGCACTCATGTGAAGACTAATACAAATGCCCTCTAGCAAATAAAAATAATATAAAACAACGATATTGGATGATTTTGAAGTTGAAAATTGAGTGTTTTTGCTAAAGGGCGTTTATTAGTCTTCACATGAGCGCTCTGTAAACACGAGGGCAGGACTTCTGCCTACATCTATGTGACCATTTACACGTGATTACGTCATCCTTGGCACCTCGCAGAGCTGAGCAAGTTGAACAATTAAGGTTGAAAAGTATATTCATGTTTTTAAATGACAGATCGTTTGACTAGATAAGACCCTATTCCTCATCTGGGATCATGCAGAGGCTATGAAGCCCTTTGAAACGGCGTTGATCTGGACCTTCAACATTTTGGTTGCAACTGAAAAGCATTATATGATGAACAATCCTGGAATGTTTTCTTCAAGAAACGTAATTTCTTTTCCACTGAAGAAATAAGGACATGAACATTTTGGATGAGATGGGGGTGAGTAAATTATCAGTCAATTTTTATTTTGGGGTGAACTAATCCATTCATTATCTTTGATTGATGGCCATGTCACTGTGTTCAGTGTATTTTGTTGTTGTTTTTTGGGTTTTGTTTTTTTCCTGAGCAAAGTTCAGTTTGCTATCAAGTTGGAATTGTAAATTACTCATGTGGAGTATAATTTGATTATTTCATTTTGTGTTGAAATAAAAGTGTTTCCATCACAAATTTGTGTATGTCATTGATTGAAATCATATATGGTTAGTATATGCAGAGATGTAATATTGACTGAAATCATGTATGATTATTATATGTAGTTTATATGTATATTATATAAACTTGAAGAGCTAACACACCATTTCCCTATTAAAAAAATATGAAATCTGTATAAAAAGCATATAAACAAATGACACAAAATATAAATAAATCCTATATGACTAGCATATGATTCAGTATAAGAACTTTATATGATTTGTATATGAATATCATGTATTTTCTACTAATACCATATACCATTGCATACAGTTTACATGTAAAACTCATATAAGATTTTTGCAGGATACATACATGACCCAAAAGTTTTCTGTGTGTTTTTTAGTATGAAATGGGCCATAAACGGTCTGATTTTGTGTATGACATATATGGGACTTACATTAAACATATAAGATAATTCTGACTGATTTAAGTAAGGAACATATATGGTCGCATATATGAACCATATAGGTTTTTTTCATATGGGTTGTATAGGTCTGCCTGGCGCCGTTGACTGGCCTCTGCATTCTTCTGAGCAAGGGCCAGAGCTTCTTTCAAGTCGTCCCTCAATTTAATCACATATGTATCATAATCAACGAGGACATTGTCCCACTCCACACTGCTGAACATCACATCCACTGGGAGTTTCGGAACTCTGCCGAACATCAAGTAAAAAGGGGCAAACCCAGTTCATGGGCTGTGCAGTTATATGCAAAGGTCAATGATTGCAACATCTGTGGCCATTTCTGCTTAGCCCTAGGTGGCAACGCCCTGATCATACCACCCAGAGTTCTGTTAAATCGTTCAACATGACCATTACCCATTGGGTGATACGCAGTTGTTCTGGACTTCCTCACTCCAGCAACTTCCAGCAAGTCACGAATCAGCTGGCTCTCAAAGTTGGCACCTTGATCCGAATGGATCCTTTCTGGAAAGCCATATATGCAAAAGTACCTATCCCACAACAGCCTTGCAACTTGTTTAGCCGATTGATCTTTACAAGGAAAAGCATGAGCCATCTCAGTAAAGTGGTCTGTTATGACCAAGACATCCACGCTACTACCGCTTGAATTCTCAGCAGACCAAAAATCTATGCAGACCAATTCCAGGGGGCTCGATGTCTTTATGCTTTCCAGAGGAGCCCTGCCTTCGGGTTCTGGAGTTTTGCTCACCACACAACGTTTGCAACACCTGACATGTTCACGTACATCTCGTTCCAAACTGACCCAGAAGAATCTCTGTCTTGCAAGGGATAAAGTCCTACCCTGACCTTGATGCCCAGCTGCATCATGAATGCCCCCAAGGACCTGCTCCACCAGCGAACTTGGAACAACATATTGCAGTCTCCTTTTCCGCGTCAGGACATCCTTGGATACCCGGTAGAGTATTCCGTCAAGGATTTTGAGCTTCTCCCACTGCTTAAGCGCTTTGATTACCTTGTGAGTTTCTCCACTTCTCTCATGTCTAGATGGTTTCCTTCCTCTTCTCACATAGAACAAGACTCTTGACAGCGTTACGTCATCCTGCTGCTTCTCTTGTAACTCTCTCAATGAGAAAACTGGGAGGGGACTAGGATCTGGAGTCAACAACTGGTGGGTATCCTGAGTGAGCCACTGGATCGCCCGATCTCTTGTGCCTACTTCCCACTCAGTGTGAACATCAAGGATTGCTGACACTTCCGCACTGGTGAGTGAACATGATTCTGAACCTGCACAGGGGTAATGTTCAACATCACAGGTGTTTGTACTCAACCTGAAAACGTCTTGTACAGTGTTCTCTCGTACCTGCTCCGCTTCTTCCAACAGCGTATAATACGGCTCTGACATCAGCCTCTGACTGACACAGCCACGGATGAAGGGCTGCCTACTCAAGGCGTCTGCGACCACATTTCTACTGCCAGGTATGTACTGAATATTAAAGCTATAGGGGGCCAGCTTAGACACCCACCTCTGCTCACATGCGTCAAGCTTTGGCTTCGTCATGATGTATGTTAAAGGATTGTTGTCCGTCCAGACAGTGAAGTCATGTCCCTTTAACCAGTGGCTAAACTTATCACAGACGGACCACTTAAGAGCCAAAAACTCTAGACGATGAGCAGGGTACTTCGCTTGTGCACGAGTGAGAGATTTACTGGCAAAGGCGATGGGACGTGCCTTAACTGCTCCTTCCGGAACTTGGGACAGAACAGCTCCTAATCCATCCAAAGACGCATCAGTACATAGAATGAATGGTCGACTGAAATCGGGGTGAGTCAGCACAACAGATTCCAACAGGGCTGTCTTTAAACTTTGGAAAGCCACACTGTGCTCACGCTTCCAGTCACCGGGGTTCAGTTTCTTAAACGACGCAGTGCCTCTCACAGGGGTCTTCTTCCCTCTGGGTGCAGCTGTCAAGGTGAACAATGGTTTTGCTATACTGGAGCAGTTCTGAATGAATTTTTGGTAATATAACACCATTCCCAGAAATGACTTTATCTTTTTTTGCGAAGGTGTTACTCCATCCGGCATCATCAGATCAGATTCGGATATGGCAGAGATGGCACTAACCTTATCTGGATCCGTTGCTACTCCAGTTTCGTCAATGACATGTCCCAGAAATTTCACACTTCTCCTTAGAAAATGGCATTTCTTCGGGGCTAACTTCAGTCCGTGTGCACTGAGCCTATTAAACACCAGCTCAAGCCGCTCAATGGCTGTCTCTTCATTTGGGGCGTACACAAGAAGGTCATCCAGATAGCATAACAGTGTGAGAAAATTCTGATCCCCGAAGATGTTGGTCATGAGTCGCATAAAGCTGGCTGGACTGTTACAGAGCCCTTGAGGCAGGCGATTAAATTCGTACAGGCCCATGGGGGTCGTGAAGGCAGTAAACTTTTTGTCCTCTTCAGACATTACGATGTTATAGAACCCAGAGGTTAAGTCCATCGCACTGAAGATGACATTTCCTCCCAAAGTGCTAAACAGTCTGCCTGATGAGGCAAGGGGTGGGCATCCTTTACAGTCCGAGCGTTCAGCCACCGGTAGTCCACACACACTCGAAGGTCTCCATTTTTCTTCCATACCAGCACGAGTGGCGAAGCCCACTCACTATTGGACTTGCGTATGATTTCCTGTTCCTCCATCTCTGAGAGAACACTCCTCAGCTTCTGGTACTGTGCTGGTGGAACACGGCGGTATGGAAGCCTGAAGGGATGATCATCTGACAAACGAATGTGGTGGACAAACTCCTTTGCCTTGCCGCAATCCAGTTTATGTTTGGAAAATATGTCCTCATGCCTCTTAATGAGCTGTAACATCTGGTTCTTCCAATAGTGTGATACTTCACATGACTCAATGTCCAAATCGCCAAGACCAAGCTTCCGAAGGCTTTCGTTGAGCTCGAAACCAGGGAAACCTCCCTTGTCAATACCTCCCACCATGTTCTGGCACCCTACACCCACCATCTTATTGCTGTTGTGATCGGAATGCTCGCTGAGGTCTTCAATAGCCACAACAGGGAAGACAGCGGCTATTTTGGAGTTTCTTCTCAGTGTAATAGCCTTATCAAGGGGATTCATGATCCTGACTGGTACCCATCCATCACCAGACATAGAGGCTATGACTCTTCCGACCATAATGCCTTTCTTGTGGGTCTGTGTCTTGGGTGGTTCAATCACGATGGTACTTCCCATGGAAATAGGGGTGTCTGATGGAAGCTTACCCCACACAAGGTGTTCCTGCCTGGGCAAAAGAGTGACGGCTTGGGCCAGTTTGGCAGTGCCCACAATATCAGGGATTTTGCCACCCTTCCACCTGTTAATGCCCGACAACATGTTCAGAAACTGCTCAATTTCAGGTTCCCCAGATGACTCAGGCCGATTCATGACGTTCCAATAGCCAGAGGTTTGCTTGAGTTGGGTAAGGATGAACTTGATGACATTAGTTCCAAGAATTAACTGGTCCCTCTGTCCCGGGACAACAAATGTGGGCACACTCACTAACGTATCATACATCTTCAGCTGGAAGACTCTCTTTGGTCTGACTTTAACACCACCACAGCCAACAAGAAGAATGTCTATGTGCGACTCGTCAGTCTGGGTAGACATCCCTGCATTCAGCAGTTCACACTCCGTTTCTTCATTGATTGTGCATGCCATGGATCCACTATCTAAAAGAGCTTGGACTGTGACTTTGTCATCCAGCAGCACTGAGGTATAGAACAGGCTATCTGCTTTTTCCAACTTTGTGACATTTTGGAACAAGACGATACTGTTACTGGAGACAGACTTGCAACATTCATCATAAACATATCAATCATCATCTACACAGAGGGTTTGACACTTTGCACTCACATAATCCCCTCCCATACGTGAGTGACTTAGTTTCCCTGAGCATGTGGGTCGGAATCAGATGGGCTAGCAGGGCTGAAGACTTTGTGACATTGCTTCTGCTGATGCCCAATCTCCAAGCATGACAAACATCGCCTTTCTCTCATACAATGTGAACGTGTAGAATGATTCCTATCACGGCAGACTCTGCATGGGGAAAAGTTACGCCACTGAGTTGCTCTTGGCTGAGAGATCGGAGCATTCTGACTTGTACGCTCCAATACCCTTTCCAGCATACTTAAGACACGCTCCAAAGTGCCAGCTTCTGAGGTTGAATGTTCAGCCGCCTTCAATGCACTTTCAGGAACATAAACGGGCGCATCTGCATTCAGGCTCACTCCCTTGGTGACAGCGTGAGGATAGGTTGTTACATTAGCAGCAGCGACTTGGACAGTGTTAACATTGTGTGGGACAGCAGACATTTTCTTAGATTGGACTTCCCTCTGGTGTTCATCAATGGCCTCCTGGATTTCCATGACTGACCATTTACTGATGGGTTTACACCTAAACATACTAGAGAGGTTTGGTTTGGCATACTAGAACAGTTTCTGATGAACATCATTGCAATTTCAGAACTCATGTTCTTCATCTTTTCACCTTGTTTCTGCAGATGACTGTCTGCTAACTCAGCAGCTGCATTTAATCATACCCAGTAATCAACAGGGCACTCATTTGATTTTGGTCGTGTCGCATAAAAGTCAGCTAGCGGTTGACACGATCCAGGACTTTCACTGAAGTAACGCCTCAACACGTCATAGATGGTCTCAGGTGAGATAGCTTCATTAGGGCTGCTTTTGAGCCTGACCTTGACAATACTCTTGGCCCGGCCTAGCAGGTGGCTCAGTATCTCATCTATCTGATGTGTGTCACAGCAATCTGCTTTGTGGAGATACAATTCCATCAATTCGATCCATTCTTGAACAGTGTACTTGTCTGTTCCATCTCCTCTAAACATTGGGGGTTCTTTAACATCTGGCTTGACTATCAGGCTGACATTATTGAGATTCCGGCCTGTGTTTGAGGATTTTGGCGCACCAGCACTGAATGGGACTGAACTGGAGGGGGTGACTGGGCTTTGACTAGCTAATAGCCGTGTGGCTATAGAATCCCCTATTTGGGTGCCTAATTCACCGATAAGATCACGTAACTGCTGTGCAACATTCTCATTCTCATTACTAGGTGTAGAGGCAGTCGACCCAATAGGTTGATCTGCTATGGTATCAGGTGAATGGGGACTATAAACTAGCACTCTAGGTCTACCAACGACAGGTGCTTCAACCCCCAACAACCCTCTGCCCCTCCCAAGGTATGGTGTCATCATATCTGAGTCTTTCCTTAGCCCAGCCATGGTATTTACAACAATGACAGGATGAACACAAGAGAAAACTGACCTCAGAAAATGTCCAATAAGTATGATGAGAAAAAAAACAACAACAGTTCAATAAGTCAGTCCGCAGAAAAAGTCTCTTTTCTCTTTTCAGTTACCAGAACAATGTTGAAATGCTCTCACGCAGCATCCAGATGTCACGAACACACTGCACAACTCCAGCGATTGGCTGCGGCCAATCCAGTTGATCCAGTAGGTCACGGCACCATTTTATGTAGCGGTTTTACTCTGGTTGTGTTTACTGTAGTTATGCTCAGTGAAGACAATGCGTGTGGAAGAGGTCTCAGGATGCTTTATTCTGCAGAAATACATAGAGCACAATCAATTTTTGGAATATACGTCTCTCCCCTTCACTCTGTGCACGGAAAAGCAGCACGCTCGTTAGAAGAGCGAGAGAGAGCACATTTGACCCAAACTGCAACAAATGTGCGTCTAAAGATGGCGCTGTTCGCACATCGCAAAAGGAAACGTGCGTCACCGATATGTGCCCTATACAAAACGATTTCTGCTTGAATGGTTCCCACTAGAGTTAATTATGTACACTTAACTATTATGACCCAGAACATATTTAAACAAATATAAAAGCACAAGAAATTAAGTTTTGATGAAGTTCATTACATTTTATATATTTTTTGAACCAGCTACATGCGCTACCCTCGGTTTCGGCTTTTATTTGGCAGAAGCGCTTTACTCTTAGCAGTGAGAACAAGTGAACGCACGGAGTAACGTCATAACATCATTTTAAACACTTAAATGTTTCTAATATAATAAATGGAGCTGCATTACCTCATAATCATAACCGGCAACTGTGTCCCGTCATGTCATAATAAAAGTCCCTGTGTTTGCGAGGCAGGTATTTTTTTAACAATCGCTCCAGCAGCCGTGCTCAGCTCCACAACACTCGGTCCTGCTCTGCTTTACACTACAGTAATGTTAATAACCGCATCCATGAACATGATTTTTGCACAAGTCCTATTTTCCACATGTCCCAAGATGCTGCGCTCAAACTTTGCCTCATCAAACTACGCATTTGTGTTGAATAGGCGCCCTCTAGTGGACGGAAAGTTGCATAGTGCACCTTTAATGTTTAATAGTGTATTTCAAGTTTTCTAGTGATACAGTGTACATATGAGCTTTTTAAAATGTAATAAAAATTTTTACCTGACAAAGAGACTGCTCAGGAATGCTGACCATAACATGCAAACCAATACAAAGCAAAAAGCCTTTATAATGAATGTAAGGCAAACAGCATTTAAATAGACAGGGTAAATTGTATGATTAACAATTGAAACAGCTGAAACCAGTAAAGCAGAGGGTTCTGGGAAGTGGAGTCCAAGAGTAACAGTCTAAGAAAACATTGAGGAATGAGGCTGCCATCTGCTGGTACTTAAGGGTACCACAGCTGACAGATGTCACAATTAAACAATATAAAACACAAAACTACATATTTTGAAAACCCAGTAGATAATATATGCATTGATAATTATTCAGACTTACAGGTTGTAATTCTGAGGAGCAGCTGGTCCAAATAAACCGAATACTGACCCATCTTTCAAGAGCAAGCGCTTTGCAAAGTTTTCAGAGTTAATCGCAAACTCTGGATTAAACCTGAGTTGACAGAGAAAGTTTATACCAAGCTTTGAACGGTTGAACTTGATCTAAACCAGGTTAGATTTATCTGGATTTGTCAACTCTAAACCTACTCTGAAACTCAGAGTTTGTTCAGGCAGCTTCATGCAACAGGCCACTGATTTGTAGCTTGTCTAATGCTGAAAGATTTGGTTCCAGCAATTAAGGTCCAAGGCCGTGTGTTGAAAGCAGGCGATGAGTAAAACTGCTTCAAATGTCTTTGTGTTGTTAGCAAATCGACACGTTTATTCAAATGCACTACTATTCCATTGTTTTTCTATGTAAACATGCTCTAATCTGCCGTGTAAAACCATTTCGCTTGCTACTGCTAACATGAAGTCTCATATAATAGTCCATAAACCAAATAATGTCCTCATAAACCACGAGTAAACATACACAAATGTTGTAAAACTCACAAGCATGACAAGCCACTAAGCACCATTCAGACGTCTTGCTGTACTCACCGTTGCTGTGAACAGGAGGAAAAATGGAGTTGGAGTGAACCTGAAGGAGGAGTTTGTGAAGAATGTTCTGGAGGTAAAGAGAGTGTCAGATTGGTTGATGAGTCTGAAGCTGGATATTGAAGGTGTGATGTTGAATGTTGTTAGTGCCTATGCTCCATGAGTTGGTTGTAAGCAAGATGAGAAAGACCGATTCTAGAGCGATTTGGAGGAAGTGATGCAGACTGTTCCCAGAGGTGAGAGGGTAGTGATAGGGGCAGATTTGATTGGACATGTTGGGGAAGGTAATAGTGGGGGCAAGGAAAAGATGGACAGGTTTAGTCTTCAAGAAAGGAACCCAGAAGGACAGAGGTTGGTAGACTTTGCAAAAAGTATGGAGATGGCTGTGGTGAACACGTACTTTCAGAAGAGGCAGGAACAGAGGGTGACATATAAAAGTGGTGGCAGGAGCACACAAGTGGACTATATGTTATGTAGATGCTGTAATCTGATGGAAATTAGCGATTGTAAAGTAGTGGTAGGTGAGAGTGTAGCTAGACAGCATAGGATGGTGGTGTGTAAGATGACTCTGGTGGTGAGGAAGATGAAGAGAGTAAAGGCAGAGCAGAAGACAAAGTGGTGAAAGTTGGAAAATAAAAAGTGCTGTGTAGTTTTCAGGGAGGAGTTGAGACAAGCTTTAGGTGGTCAAGAAGGGCTTCCAGATGACTGGATTACTACAGCCAAAGTGATCAGGGAGTCAGGTAGAAAGGTGCTAGGTGTATCATCTGGAAGGAGGAAAGAAGACAAGGAGACTTGGTGGTGGAATGAGGAAGTCCAGGAGAGTATCCAGAGGAAGAGGTTAGATAGGAAGAAGTGGGACAGTGAGAGGATGGAGGAAAGTAGACAGGAATACAGGGTGATGCAGCGTGAGGTTAAGATAGAGGTGGCAAAGGCCAAACAGAAAGCGTATGAGGACATGTATGCAATGTTAGATAGTAAGGAAGGTGAGAGGCAGAGAGATAGAGATGGAAAGGATGTGCAACAGGTTAGAGTGATTAAAGTGAGGCAAAGATAGAAAGAGTAATTTGAGGAACTGATGAGTGAGAAGAGAAGTGTTTTGGTGCCGATTTTTAAGAACAAGGGAGGTGTGGAAACTACAGAGGTATTAAGCTGATGAGCCATACAATTAAGTTGTGGGAAAGAGTAGTGGAAGCAAGGCTAAGGGGAGAAGTGGACATTTGTGAGCAGCAGTATGGTTTCATGCCAAGAAAGAGCAATACAGATGCATTATTTGCTTTGAGAATGTTAATGGAGAAGTACAGAGAGGGTCAGAAAGAGCTGCATTGTGTCTTTGTAGATTTAGAGAAAGCATATGACAGAGTGCCAAGAGAGGAGCTGTGGTTTTGTATGTGGAGGTCTGGAGTGGCAGAGAAGTATGTTAGAGTGGTACAGGATATGTATGAGAGCAGTAGAACAGTGGTAAGGTGTGCCGTAGGTGAGACAGTGGACTTCGCGGTGAAGGTGGGACTGCATCAAGGATCGGCTCTGAGCAGGCAGAGGAAAGTCTAGAGAGGTGGAGGTTTGCTCTAGAGAGAAGAGGAATGAAGGGTAATCACAGCAAGACAGAATGTGTGTGAATGAGAGAGAACCAAGTGGAACAGTGAGGTTACAGGGAGAAGAGGTACAGAAGGTGCAGGATTTTAAGTACTTAGGGTCAACAGTCCAGAGCAATGGGGAGTGTGGAAAAGAGGTGAAGAAGCGTGTGCAGGCAGGTTGGAATGGGTGGAGAAAAGTGTCAGGTCTGTTGTGTGATAAAAAAGAACCAGCAAGAATGAAAGGAAAGGTGTACAGGACAGTAGTGAGACCAGCAAGGTTGTATGGTTTAAAGACAGTTGCACAGAGGAAAAGACAGGAGGAAGAGCTAGAGGTAGCAGAGCTGAAGATGTTGAGGTTCTCTTTGGTGACGAGGATGGATAGGATCAGGAATTAGTACATCAGAGGGACAGCACATGTGAGATGTTTTGGAGACAAAGTTAGAGAGGCCAGGCTGAGATGGTTTGGACATGTTCAGAGGAGGGAGAGTGAATATATTGGTAAAAGGATGCTGAGGTTAGAGCTGCCAGGAAGACCAGAGAGGAGGTTTATGGAGGTAGTGAAGGAGGACGTGAAGGTAGTCGGTCTGGGAGAAGAGGATACAGAGGATAGGACTGGATGGAGGCAGATGATTTGCTGTGGCGACCCCTGAAGAGAAAAGCTGAAAGAAGAAGAAGAAGACAGATTTCAGACGCTCTCAACGCAATAGCTGTGTGCGCTCGTGATTCTTTAGCTCCACCCACACGATACACCTCCTTTTCCATTTTTTTGGGAAAGACTCAGATTAACATCACTGCTTCTCTCGCAAGAAGTGAATCTCAGTTCCACTGATCTAGAGCATGTGATTGGCTGTTCACTACTGATGTCACAGCTAAACTCCTAAACTCAGCATCAAAGTCTGAGTTGACAGAGAAAGTGGATGATCAGTTTTATGGGACCAACAAAGCTTGAACAGATTGGTTTGGTTTTGTCAAACTAATTCTGTAACCCTGACTTTGTTAAACTACCATTATAGTACAGGCCCCTGGTCCTCACTGCTGGAGGACCTTAATCTGCCTGTCTATATGAAGTATGCGTTATTAATACCTTTTTAAAGTTAGCCTACTGTTAATCGTTTCCTCGTCTTCATAACGAGGATTGGAAACATTAAGCGTTATAAAGGCAGAAGAACGCTTACAGTGCCGGTTTCTGTTTCGGCAGGACACCACTATCTAGTGCAGTGTTTCTCAAACTTTTTCAGCCCAAGGACCACTTTATCTTCCAATTTTTTTCTGAGGACCACCTACTCTGGTAGGACCACCACTCTAACACGAAACCAACAAAAACCAACAAAAAAGGAAGGATAAGCTAAATTTAAGTTTAATATGCAACTGTTTCAAGTCAAAAACTAATCATTCAAACACAAATGCAATGTTATGATCAGAAATTATTATATACATTTTATTTAATTTGAAAAAGTAAATGTGAAATGAGTTTCAGCTTAATATGAACAACAAACTGCACATATGGAAAAAAATAACTGCAATTAAACATACTGTAACAGCCTAGGTCCCACTTAATGCCATTCCAAAGAGCCATTCGTTTAAAACTGAGGTGGTGGGTATAGGAAGTCTATGGTTGTAACCAGGGCTTGACATTATTTTTTTTGCTCACCAGTCATCGTGGCTAGTGGTTTTCCAAAGTTAATAGCCACTCAGCATTTTCACTCAGGGTTTTTGAGAGAGTAAAAATGCAGAATGTTTCCTGTGATGGGTAGGTTTAGGGCAGTGTTGGGGGGTAGAAAATACGTTTCTACAGTATAAAAACCATTACGTCTATGGAGAGTGTCCACAAAGATAGTGAACCAGATGTGCGTGTGTGTGTGTGTTCTATCCCCATGGAAAAAAGTTTAATTCATTCATATCAAGAGGTGGCCATACTGGACCCCTATGCTTTTAATAAGAGGTGTTTATTCAACAGACACAATAGATTCTTTTAAAACTTTGCACTGAAGACTATTTCTCTTTTGTCACCGTGCGGATGACGCGCGTGCAACAGCGAACTGAGCGCTCGGAAACAAACAAACGTCAACTAGATAGTGCGCGTATCCAGTGCACGCGCCGAACACGTCTTTCCGTGCTTAATTTCCTTTGGAAGGCTCACGCGCATCTGTGCGCGTCTGCGTGAGGCAGAAAGGAACATAGAATGCGGAGTATATCGGCGACTTGGCAGTTGTGTTCCCAATTTGAGCTTGATCTTCAGAAATGCTTGGGAAAGTGCAAACGAAAAATGTAGTTAAGCTAGTATGCCCAACACTGAAAAACTGATTGCGCGTGTGACAGAGAGAGCACGCTTCTGTTGTGTGTCATTCAGTGCAAGTTGATCGATAAAGAATTGTAATAAAATTGTAATTTTGTGATACGAGTCTTGGCATTTCATTTGGCTGTAGGCTGAAATTATATTCAACCCGCCAAAGTGGCTAGTAGTGGGAGTGGCTGTACCGCCACAGCTGAAATCTACCCGCATTTGGTGGGTTGGCGGGTGTTAATGTCAAGCCCTGGTTGTAACTAACAAGCAAAGAGTCTCAACTGAAGAAAAAAAAACGATGCCTGCCAAAACGCTCTCAAGTGCTCACAGCAAGGGGTTTTCAGCAGAGCGCCTAGCGTTTTCATGTTTTCGCGGACCACTGGGGGTCGATGGCGGACCACTAATGGTCCGCGGACCACACTTTAAGAATGAATGATCTAGTGGTAGCAGGTTTTCTTAGACAGCTGTGTGTGAGGATCGTGCAAGGCCAAACCGGCGAAATGAAAGCCTCAAAATCCAAATTAATCATATAAAAACGACTCGCAAACAAGTCAATGAATGCACGCGCGTCACCGGATCCACAAATGCACATCTTACTCCTTGCACGCACAAATTCTGACTAACATTAATACAAAATCGAATTTTTGTATTTAGTTATATCTCTATTTGTAAAAAATGCTGCACATTCATGGTTATCTGGATTTTGCACACGTTAGTTTAAATGTAGAAATGCACATTTGGTATTTGTACATACATCGATAATCAGCACAATGCGTATTCACTGGTTGTTGTTTGTGTGTGGGTTGTAAAATGTTTGAAAATGCGAAATGAAAGTCTCAAAATCCAAATGAATGAAATGAGATCAACGCAGAAAAGACGCCAATTAATGCATGCATGTCGAATGATCCACAAATGCACATCTTTGTTGTTGCATGGGCAAATTATGATAGACTAATGCAAAATAAAACATTTGCATTCACAAAAATGTCTATTTATACAAACTGGAGCATATATATATAGCCTGACAAGCCAGACCCACATCAAGATGTTTGGTCTGGAAACTCACCATAGACAGGCCTCAATCCGAGGGGCAGGATAAACGGTTGTCTTAAAAACTCCTTCTGCACGCGATTGGATAGCGCTACAACCAACCAGAGCAACGAAGGTGAAGGGGAGCTAGTTGACAGATTAAACATTCGCCGTATCCGGTCGGCTAAACTCCGAAAACATCTTCCCTTTTTAAAAAATGACTTCAGTGCCGTTCTTTGTTCTTTTCTCAGAGAAAAGCTTAACTCCAAGTCTTCCAGAGTCGCGGTCAAAGCTGATTCGAAAGACCGCCGCCGTTCGCCAGTTTCTGTGTTTACTAGAAGCACGCAAACGCAACTCGGCCGTCGTCATTATGGCCCCGCCCACCGACTCTATACACGATGTGATTGGCCCCGCAAGAGTTAGGCGTTTACAACTCAGAAGTGTCTTGAGAGTTGCTAGACGACACTCGCGGGCAGATTAGATTTGCTGCCGCTAGGGTGTGTCTAGATTTCTAGGCTACCACATCCATGCAAGTCTGTGTTTCGCACATACAAGTTGAAAGGCATTTGTTTTAGTCAAAATTTCATGGATAATTGTGCATGCATGTATTAATCATTTTGAGTCTAAAATCATCCCGTACAAAGACAAAGAGAAGAAGAGAGCAAAGAGAAGAGACAAAGAGAAGGCCCCCAAGATCAGAGAGAGCCAGATAAGACACCTTCATGACATGACACCTTCATAATTATGACATGACACATGTCATGAATAGGAAGAAGGTTTTATTCATGTTTATGACAACTGTCATTAAGTGTCATTCACTCAATTATGTCATTTTTAATGCAAAGATGACATTTTGTGAGTTGTCTTTGTTATGACAACTTGACATAAACCAATACATCGTAACCAGTCAGTGTCATGACAACTTGATATTACCAAGACAACATAACCTGTCATAAACAGACATGACATGACATAGCAGATGATCAAATTTAAGAAACTATTTAGCTTATAGGGTTAACCTTAAACTGTCATGTGGTTGGTAAACTGAGGCCATTATAATGTGATAAAAAAAATTCAGTGGCACAAGTTTAATTTGTCATTAAAATGTAATTAGGTGTTAATACACTGTCAAATTATTTTTTAATAACAGCATCCTTAATATTTTTCAGTTCATAATGTTTTTTATCTATTTAATTTTTTTAGTTTCCTCCACCAGCTTCAACAGAAAGTTAGATAATAGACAATTTTCAAATGTCTTAGAAATATGAACAGGAGTTCGAGAAATAAAATCAATCATTTAATTTTTAAGACCTGCTCTCTCACAGAACACCACTGACTCTTAAACACACACAAGGCATGAATTTATACACAGGTGACCAGCACCAATTAACGTAGAAAGGGGAAAACATGTACACAAATAATGTCCATTACACAAAATAAACATATATATCAACATCATATACACACATTAACAAAAACCGAAAATTAGACTTTGTCCAATGACTTCACTTTATAAATTATCTTCCGATGTATAAAAATCGTCTTTGGAGCGATGGAACCACAAGGAATGGTTGCGACTAGATCCTAGACCGGAACAGTACATAAGTCCAATGTTTCCGCCCGAACCCCTTTAGACGGTGCACCAGCTCAAGGGACTCGGCCATAGCAACCAGGGGGTAATCTAGCGCTCGGAAAGCGTTCCACCCCTAGGGGCGGCCATTGCTAACCAAGCCATCACCTGCTGTTAGCATCCCATTGACTCCCATTCATTTTTGAGTCACTTTGACAGTGAATAACTTTACATCTGAGACGTTTAAAGACTCCATTTGTCCATTGTTTATTTCTTAAGAAACACGACAATGCATAAAAGGCTCCGTTACCTTGCATCTTACACTATCGCCCCATAGAAGCTGTTTTTGTAAAAATAGGCTTATGATTGCGTCATAACCAACGCGACTCTGTCGCACAGTTGAGAAATTACCGTATAGACCTGAGGAGACGCTCGCAGGCAATCTTTTACTGTCTATGAGACAGTCGGGGGGACGTGGAGACATAAAGTCTGATAAAGTCAAGGAGAAGAATGGGGAGAAGCCCATAGTGAGCCAAAAGCAACGGGAGAAAATATTTAAACAACGTAATTCAGCTTTCACTTTCCACAACTACTATAAGACCTACAGCTGTCAGACAGGAGGCTCACGTCACATCTACGTCGTCAAGCTCAGTCTGAGCCTGTGCAGTTCGCTTAGCCATCAGGAAGTGAGTGCCCCTAGGTTGACTTCATTTTTTTGCCGTTGACGTTAATGGGATCGCTCTGTCCATTTCTTTTTCTGTCTATGCATAGCAAACAGACAAACAAAGAAATTGTAAGAATAAACTCAAACTATTTGTTAAAGAGTGAGCGAAAGTTTAAATAAAGTATATTAAACCCAAAATAATGTTGTTGTGAATTTTTGTACTTACTGCAAACTAAATTGACATTAATCACCTAAACAAACTAACCTGACTGAGGCTCTGCCAACATCGGTTACAGTGTACACAACCAGTGGTACCACCATAGACATCATCATATAGGTGTATATGTCTATGCCACTCTATCATTTTGAGTTATATTAATAGTTTTTAATGACTCTGTACGATTTCCTCTATGATGCCATATTTCAGGTTAAGCAAAATATTCATGACACTGTTAAATAATTTGACAGAGTATTGACACTTAATGACATGGTAATGACAAATTCAGCTTGTACCACTGTAGTTCAGGTCAAGAAAAATATTCATGACAATGTTATGAAATAATTTGACACAGTTCTGACACTTAATGACATGTTAATGACAAATTCAACTTGTACCACTAGTTTAGGTCAAGAAATATTTTCATGACACTGTTATAAAATGATTTAAGAGGGTATTGACACTTAATGACATGTTAATGACAAATTAAATTTATAAAAAAAATAATTACATAATAATGGCCTCATGACAGCCAACGTCAAAACCAACCACATGACAGTTTAATAATAATAATAGATTTTATTTATAACGCACTTTTCATTCCGAAGAATCTCAAAGTGCAACAAAGGGAAAAAATAACAAAACAAGAATAACAAGTAAAAATATAGAATAATACAAACAATCAAACAACACATAACAGTTAAAAGCTTTTCTGAACAGAAAACCGAGCTGATGGTGGAAGTCTCTGTAAGCTCGACAGTACCCTGTGGGCCACTCCATGTTTTACATTTCTCCCAGCAATGTCCTGATGACGTCGTCGAGGCATGACAGCTGAAGACCATTGCTGTCAACATTGAACATTGAAAATAAGGGAGATTTCCCAGAATCCATCCCCAAAATAAGGGATTTTTTTTTACACGATTCTTGTCCACAAACTAAAAAAAAAAAAAGAAGAAAAAAAAAGAAGAAGCACTAATCATAACAGTCTAAAGAGTTTAACTACACAATATATATTAAGCATAATGCTATTGACATTATGCCAGAGCTGCCTTGGTCTATTGTCTGTGATGTTTGTTTACTGTAATATTTACCAGTAAAGAGTATAGATTTTTTTATACATGATTCTTATACATGATCCCACAAACAAAACAAAAAAAGCACTAATCATTAACAGTCTAGAGTTTATAACTACACAATATCTATTAAAGAATTACAGACCAATGTATATGTTTGAAGTGCTTTATTTAGGAACAAATTAACATTACTTACACATTTTCATTTGCTACATGTTTTAGCTTAATGTTGGGGGACAGAATGAGAAAGTATGGTGGCCCAGTAGTGCAGCCATACCAAATTAAACCACAGCACAACGGAAATGCTCCCGACCACTAGGGGGCTCTCAGAGTGCGGTAAAGTTAGTTTTCCCTGCCATTGTTCTATAGATTGGCCAGTCTTACAAAGATATAAACACTACGATCAGTTTCAAGTGTGTATATCGACATGAAATATCAATTCAAAATCACCTACAGGCATTATAGCTGCATATTTATACTCGTGAACGCTTTTACACGCTGTCAGGCGCTTGATGCCCAAGGGAACGTCTGCCAATTCCACCATGCAGTTGAAACATATTTGTATGAATTAAAATTACTTTAACATTTAAAAACAGACATGTTAAAATTCCACAGCTTGGTTGTATTGTAAAAAAAACTGACTCAAAAATGCACAACATTGGAATTTGAACATTTAAACAAAAGTAATTTCAATTCATAAAATTATACGTTTCAACCACTTGGAATTGGCGGACGTTTTCTTGGGCATCAAGCGCCGTGATAGCGAGTAAAAGCGTTTTCGAGTATACATATGCAGCTATAATTCATGTATGTGATTTTAAATTGATATTTCATGTTGATATACAATGGTTACACACTTGAAACTGATCATAGTGTTTATATCTTTGTAAGACTGGCCAATCTATAGAACAATGTCAGGGACAACTAACTTTACCGCACTCTGAGAGCCCCCTAGTGGTCGGGAGCATTTCCGTTGTGTTGTGGTTTAATTTAGTACGGCTTCACTACTGGGCCACTGTAAGAAAGAGACAGAAAGAATGAATGAATGTGATTAGAGACAGGAAAGACAACCTTGTCACCCTTCCTGGTGTGAAGCATGAGCCCTATTGTAAACATATGTGACTGATTTTGCATTTCTCAAAACTTTCTGTGAGGGAGTGTATAGGTGAACCTGACCAGTGTGATTTATTTTACAAGATAGCAATGCACACACAGTGCTGGAATCCAGTGCCATTCGGTTGGCTGTAACAATCTTGCTCACCATGCTAAACGCCCTTTCTGAGCTTGCGTTACTGTGTGGTATACATAACAGTGTCTTTGCAAGTCTCGCCAATTCAGTGAAGCTGTCATTCTTTCCTACAAGGCCCCAGAACCTGTCTATTCTTGATTCTTGTGGGAGATCTTTGCTATCAGTGACTTGGAAATCAATTAGCTCCTCTCTGAGCCTATCCTCATTCATGAGAAACTGTGGGAACAGGGCACCTAGCCTCGACACTGAGAAAGAAAACAAATTAATTTATCATAACCCTCAAGGTAGATCCTGCCAGCTTACTTTCTCTGATTTCTTAGTTAAAAACATTCAGAAATTGTCCTTCCTTCACTCATCACAAATTTACCATACAAAATACAGATTCGAAAGCAATGTGCGGTGGTGGGTGTGCGGGCGGGCCGGGGGGGCTCTTTAATAAATATTATTTATTAAAGAGCCATATGGGGGTTTGGGGCTCTTTAATAAATATTTGTCATTTGGGGGGTGGGGGTTTGGGGCTCTTTAATAAATAGTATTTATTAAAGAGCCATATCAGGTACTTTGTGGGTAATGGCATTACAAATGAAAATTATAAATTTTCTGGCCACAAAATGATTCTAATTTGCCTCTTTGCATTGGAATTCTCTATTTAAATGCAGTTGATGTGATAATCAATCAATTTTGTGGCACCCCCTCGCATAAGTTACGCTAGGGGTGTAACAGTACAGATTGCTCACGGTTCGCTTTGTCTCGCTGTTTTAGGTTCACGGTTTCAGTACGGTTTGGTATTTGCTATGTTCAGGGGAAAAAGGACTACTGTCAAATAAAAATAAAGAAAATAAGAACAAATAACGTAAATGCAAGCAGCAGTACAAATAAAGAGTGTGATGTCTGCGCGCTTTGGGATGAGTGCACAGAGACAGATCTTCTCACAGCGCGCAAGACTTCTCATTCGCGTCCTCTGGCGAATATACCCAGGTGATGACGGCGAAAATGACGGGTCATATTCGAACATATGGCAGCACTCGCATGCGTTGAACAAAGTATTTTAAATAGCGTACAAAAATGAATGACGAAGCAATATGTGGCGACCGGTGTTGATTCTGTGGCGGACCGCCGCAAATTAGTCTATGTGTGGGAAACACTGATGTTATCCCTACCAGTGTCTGGACTTATCTCCATTCAAGATCCAGGGTCTAGTATCCTCAAGTCCTTCAGTAGCTGGGAATCAATTGGAAAGCAGGCAAACATCTTGTGTAAAACTGCTTCGTAGAAAGCTCTCACAGTTCTACATGAAATGGATAAAAAAAACATGGATTTGTGTTAGACATTTCAATGTGGGTTAGAACAGAAGATGAACATTATAATTATATTGTACAAAATAAATCACTTACCGAAATAATTTGTTCTTAGTTGGAACAGGGAACTCTGCAGTTCTAATGAACGCCTTTGTGTCCCCTCCAATAAAGAGGTCCTCGTCTGCCAATTGATGTCCCTCTCCAAAGTTCACTTCTTTGAGAGGGACATCCATAATCCCCTTTGCTGGAACAAGGCACCCCAGCATCCGCTTGATAAGCCTGGTCATCTCTTTGTCCAGCTTGTGTATCTGTACCTGCTCTGACTGTAAGATAGTAAATAATAGTGAAATGATGAGGATTATGATCTGTGGTTATCAATTTATTATTGTGACAACTAGGATATGATGACTATACCAACCTGAAAGGCTTTTTTCGGAATTGAACGCAATCAGATTTTTCCAGGGAATGCCACGATTCCTAAAACCAGGAAAGAAAATTAAAATGGAGCCACAATGTCTTTGATACTTTATGTAAACTTTGAGGGTGTGAGGGAGAAACAGAGTGAGAGAGTGAGTGAGTGAGTGAGTGAGTGAGTGAGTGAGTGAGTGAGTGAGTGAGTGAGTGAGTGAGTGAGTGAGTGTGTGTGAGTGAGTGAGTGAGTGAGTGAGTGAAGAGAGAGAGAGAGAGAGAGAGAGAGAGAGAGAGAGAGAGAGAGAGAGAGAGAGAGAGAGAGAGAGAGAGAGAGAGAGAGAGAGAGAGAGACTGACCTTAGTGTTATGTCCAGCTTGTTGAACAAGTTTTCTGCATTACCAATATTGCATGTGGGCATGTCTAGAAACTTTGTAGCTACTTCCAGGTTTTCCTCATTGTATACCCTTGCAAGTATGACAAATTGCTTATCAGTGTTTCTGTTGTTGGACTCATCACATAAAAGAGAGAAAGGCTGGGATTTACAGATTGACGTCACATCTTCATCCATGTCCAGAGCTATGGCACCTGTGCAGCAAAAATGTGAAGTTAACATAAACTTACATTGACTTAATGTCAACTAAAGCCACCCTTACACCAGAAGACTTTGATAAGATTTGGGAAAGATTCTTGAAATATTGTAGTCTTTTGAGTAAAGCGTGAATGTGGGACATTAGTTAAAAGACTGCAATCTTTCAAGAAACTTTCCGAAATCTTGTCAGACTTCTGATGTATGGGTAGCATAAGCCATAAGGAAGTTGTGATTGATTTGTGAAAACCCCTCATATGGTGTGCCCGTAGTAAAGTTAACGTTAGAAGAGCTTATCCATTGACTCCATGAAAAGTATGTAACGTTAGTCTTACCTTTAATGATTTGTGTAGCCTTCGTTTTCCCCAGAGCGTATTTCTTCGCAATCGCAGAATCCGGGAACATGTCAGCAACACTACGGTTGAAGTCGTCTAAAAAACTGAACGCGACGTTATTTTTGGCAATTAGCATCGACATTTTCACCTCAGCTTTCAATATTTGGTCAGCTTCAGACGACGCACGGTTCACCATGAATGATGATAACGACGTTGTGTGTCTAACTGACTCACTCGCACGCTTGTGTTTTATTGATTTGTCGTGCTGTGAAACGTCATTTTTCCCCCCATGACTAACACTGAAATTGCAACGACAAATTTTGCAGAATGCATAGTTTGGGCCTATATGGCTGCTTTTCAGGTAGTGGAAGGTGGTCTCCCATTTAGTTAAATAGCGACACAATGTCCTCGGTTTTGGTTTTGGTTGGTTAAACCTGTGATCTTGGCCGTCTGCGTCCTCCTGATCCATCATCATCACACTCATTTATTTACTCTACTACGAAGTTTTCCCGCCTTAGATTGTAAAAAAAATACTGATTTTTTTTTTCTCACTACTTACCTTTTCCCTCTTTCTCCCGCCCGCCGCTGCAACTGTCTTCTTCTTCGATAGTAAGCTACTGTCAGTATACTGCCACCTGCTTGACTGGAGGTCTAGCAACCCAAGTGCAAAAGCCACTTCACACAGCATAGACCGTTAAAAGCTTCAGACACAGATGTAGTTGTGTGTTCTGAGTTAACACAATCAGAGCGTAAAAAACGGGATATTTTACAGGAAAATACTAAAACGGGAAGACAGCAGGAAGAGCTATAATACGTGAGAAACCCGGGAAAAACGGGAGGGTTGACAGCTATGCTGAAGACCAGATGGAGGGGATTGCTGCAGACACTATGCAGGAGGCAAACAAAGTTTCCAGGGCACTTCTGTGGACACACCGGGGTCTGCACAGAAGTCCCAGCCACTCCCCGGCCGCAATGCAGATGGAACAGCGACGCAGCCGAGACTCAGCAGCCGATAAGCGGAACATCCGAACATCACGCCGAACGCTGATGACGCTAGCCCGGTGCAAACTTCAGCCACCATGCAGCTCAAGCCCGAGGGAGACCACCAGTGAGCAGCCGACACCCAGAAGAGAGAGCAGCCGCAGCGAGCAACATCAAATGTCCTTCAAACCAGAACCAACCACAAATTCAAACAAAAACAGAAGAGAAGCGGTGAAAAAACGGCGAACAACGTCCTCTCAGTGGCTGCCAGTAATCAGCAACAGCCAATTGTAGCTCTGACTGTTAGACTAGTCACAAACATAAAATAAAATCTAAATTTAATAGTACAGTTAACATGATTTGTGGGTGGAGAAGCCGCGAACAGACCACGCCAGCGTCCTGTCCCCCATGTTGCCTAACAACTAATGTAATGTAATGTTAACCCATAAAGCTAAGTAGTTTCTTATATTTGATAATTAATCTGCTATGTCATTTCATGTCTGTTTATGACAGGTTATGTTGTCTTGGTAATGTCATGACAATGACACTGACTGGTTACGATGTATTGGTTTATGTCAAGTTGTCATAAGAAAGACAACTCCGAAATGTCATCATTGCATTAAAAATGACAATTAAGCGAATGACACTTAATGACAGTTGTCATAAACATGCATAAAACTCCTTCATATTCATGACACGTGTCATGTCATGATTATAAAGGTATCATGTCAGTCTTATGCACACCCCTTCAAGTAAAGTGTTACCCTTCCCCCATTGTGCTACAGGTGTGGCACTCACATGTACTACAGGCCTTCAGCATCTCTTTGTCTTTAGGAATTCCAAATGGCCTTTCTGATAAGAGAGAGGGGTGGAAAACAAATAAATGTAAAATAAATGTCTTCGTTCAATTTCAAATATCAACTATCTTTGATTATTTTAATTTCTTTCATAACTGACAACTAAAGAAAATCCCAAATGCAGTATCTCAGAAAATTAGAATATGCGAAAAAGTTCAATATTGAAGACACCTGGTGCCACACTCTAATGAGCTAATAATTATTCGTTATAGAGAGTCACTCTTTTCAGGCCTCCGCTCCCTATACCGCCGCCTGAATAGAACGTCTGAGTTAGGCTTTGCAAAGCCTCCTTGGTAAGCTTTTCTGAGCGTAGGATGTCGAGCGTAAGCTGTTCTGAGCGTAGGACGTCAACAGAGTCACCATATTAAGGCCTCCAGTCCCTAGAGCTCAACAGACAGTAGTGCTGGATTTGAGCTCTTTGCCATTTTTCTTGACCACTGCTTTCAGAAGGAAGCTGGTTGTGAATCCAGTGTCTGAAGCCAGATAGGCTCTCTTGGAGCCTCATTGGCTATTGACCTCAGTTTTGCTAGGCCTCCTCCAGGTATGAGAGTCATTGTGTATGAGTGTTAAGCTTGGAACATACTCTGCAAGTTTTCCCGTTTTCTCGAGGTGGCATGAAGAAGAACAAAGTTCAAAGAACAAAGCCAGTATATTCCATACTTCAAGAGAAAAGCAGGTCCCAATCATCTGGGTTTCTCTGCATTAACACCAACCACTTTAAATGTATGACCAATAACACAATAGTTCTTGGACACCTGTGAAAAAAAGTTGTGCTCAGGTAATGTGTCAAGAACAAGCTGCGAGAACTCCCAATAATATACAAATATGTGTCAACACTATTATCCATCTAACTGTGAGCTGTGGGCTTGCAGAAGAATGAAATGTGAACATAGGCATGTTTACTACTAGAAATTATATTCTAAGCTAAAAGATTTTGTCATATATGTGTTGCTGCAGGTCAGAAGATCCCCGGTGGGGGTCGGACAGTGAGGGTATGTGGCCAGGAGGGCGTGGTTCAGCAAGGTCTGCAGCAAGAGAGATTCAGGAGACTAGCGGTGAATAAGTAGGTCAAGTGTAAAATGACATACACTTATGTCTTGTTGCAGTAATTGGCATGGAGAGACCAGCTAAAGCCATTGGGAAATGGGAAGTTAAAAGTTAATATGGCCATTTTATTTGACAATGATTCTTATACATGTCACGTTACAATAATTGTATTCTTCAAATAAAAAGAACTATACATAATTTAAAGCTTGTCAAAAAATGTCACATCAAGTCTTGTACACAATACAATTTTGGGATTTATTTTACAAAAATGAATACCTTTGTTCAGCAAGGGGACAATAAATTGATCAAAAGTGACAAAAGATATTTCAAATAAATATAATATCATCATATAATATATGAATCATATATAAAAATGTATCACAAACCCCCCAGCTGTTTTCAACATTGATAATAATGTGTCGCGCATTAGAAAAATCATATTAGAATGAAATCTGAAGGATCATGTGATACTGAAGATTGGAGTAATGATATGGAAAATGCAGCTACATCACAGGAAAAAAACTAAATTTTAAAATATATGAACATAGAAAAGAAGAATTACCATTTAATTAACAAATGCTGTAAAAGTATTGTTTATTATTGTTATGTTATTACATAAATGAATGTTGACATTATGAACCTTGTTATAAAGTGTTGCCTAAAATGTAACAAAACACAAATTCAAATATTACTGAAAGACCACTACTGTGGGTTGTCTGATGAAATTACCATGCAGTCTGTTTCCGGGTTTTCCGGATTTGTTTTGATGAGACAACCAAGGCATTTGTCCATTTCAATATTTTTTTTCTCTGTCGTGAAGTAGATCAGGAGGACCATTAAGCACATTTCTAAAAAAAAAAAAAAAAAAAAAAAGGACAAAATTACTTGATACCTGGTATAAAAAATACTGGAAGAGATGGTTAGTCATAGCGGAAAGGTTATTCGGCTTATTGTACGATACACAGAATCTCACATTGATTTAGTCCCATTTGACCCTGACCAACGACGTACTAGTGCTTCAGAGTTCAGACACACACCTTCAATCTCTACGGAAATAGGTGCCATATCGTCCCATCCACTTAACACAATAGGTTTCTGTACTGGCAATGGATGAGGAGGAGCAGTTGTAAGGGTTAACAGGAGACTTAACTACATCACTGTCTAGTAGGAAGCTATTAGTATTAGTCCGTGCTATTTCTCCTGCAGCTGTCTCAAGATTGCCCAGATCAGAGGAAGAGGAGGGAAAGCATATAGAAGGAGATCTGGCCACTTGTGAGCTAGTACTTGTTTTTGCTAAACCATAGGGAACCATATGTTATTGTCCTGCTGGCAAAGAGGTCAACTGACGCCATCCCATAGTTCTGCCAAATTGATCGGACCGCCGCTTTGTGGAGACACCAATAATTGACCTCCCATAACTGCAACATATCCTCAGCCATGAACTCCACTTTCCCTTTATGCCAAAATTCTGCAACAGTTCCCCTCTTCATCCTCTCAGGGAAGCATCTGTGGTTATCACTTCTCTGCATGTGGGAAGCGGCCCCATCTTCATACCACCCTAGAGAATCCTCGGCTGTGAACTGCTTACCATATAGGCTATTAACCAGCATTGAAATGGCTGCATGTGTAAAAGCAGTAGATGAGGCAGCAGTAAGTAAACAGTTCAGTCATAGAAATTCAAATTTGATGTAGGATTTCCAGGAACTTGTAACCTTGCTAGTGCCTTATGTTCACTGGTTGAGTAGCCCTCATTGATCTGAAATCCAGGTGCATACACAGAAAAAACACAGACTGATGAGGAACAAGACATTCTACAGATTCAACTGCGACATACTGCAGTAAATTGCTATGTTTATGTTACGATAATGACATGTATATGGAGGCTCTGCACTTTTTTTTATTAAAAAAAGAAATAATTCAGATGCATAATATTTTCCCTCATTCTCTAGTAAAGGAGTTCTCAACCCTAGTCCTCAAAGGCCACTCTCCTGCAGAGTAATTTTTTTTACATTTATAAAGTTTTTTTTCTGGGTACTCAGTGAACATTACATAGAAGTGGGGAATCTCTAGCCTAAAAAATGTAGACGCACCCTGGCGGCAGCAAATCTAATCTGCCGTGAGTATCGTCTAGCAACTCTCAATACACTTCTGGGGTCTCATTTAAAAAGGGTGCGTACGCACAAAGCGGGGGTGGAAAAGTACGTTACCAGTTTCCACGCAAAGGTTGTGATCTATAAAAAACAAACTTGACAGAAGAACGTGCGCACCTTTAAGCAAACTTTTTACGCACATTCTGGAGACAAAGGGAACTGGTGACACAGATGGTGAGGTCGTGAACTGAAGTTAGATCGTGAACTGAAGTAAAATTGTAGAAAATAAATGTGAGAAGAATGATTATAAGAATTAATGACATTTAATTTTCACTCCATTTCATACGTTATATCCACATTATCATGAAGATTAAATCCAACAGTGTTATTTGTGCTGATTATTTTTGGTTATATGCGTCTAGTAAAATCCAAACGTAATTCAAAATGTATTTAAAAAATGTAAAAAATAATAATCGTCCACAACGGGAGCGCAGGAGGAAATGGCGTGATGTGATTCAGAATAGAATGAAATGCCCTTTTATTAGAGAACTGCAGAACACAGTGTAAAAACATCGGTCCTAGCCTACTAGCGTATTACATTACAAAACCGTCATGAAGAAGCATGGGTTCACTATAACATTTTTGTCTTAAATTTTAGTCCACAAATTAATTCTGTGATTTTGTCAAGGTGTTAACGATCAGTCTATTTGTTAGAAACATATAAATCCTCCGGTAACCTGGGTATGTAATGCTTCATGGAGGATTACACCAGTAGCAGAATAAGGAGAGAATGAGTTTTCATCCAGGGACATTATCAGCAAAACTGCATGATTTTGGTTTGATTTGAAGTCTTTAAAATAACAAAATATTTTAAAATAAAATAAAACTATTTAAAAAACATATTATACAATTTTGTTTTTTTGATATATTTATTCTACAACATAAAAAGGATATTGAATGATTTTCAGCAATGTAATGTGTAAGGCACAAATGGCATTTATAGTCCATATCTAATATTTTTCAATGTCTTTTACCTTTGACAGTGTTAAACATGGCATCAAGTGGATGGGAATATGCATGCAAATGATATGCAGATGAGGTCATGCTTAGTAAAACGTCTCGGGTTATGTCTATAACCCTTGTTCCCTGAGAGGGAACAAGACACTGCGTCGTCGAGTGTCGACACTCTGGGAACGCCCTCAGCGTGATTGGGTGGTCTAGGATGTAAGATGGCCTTTACTCCGCCAGGGGCAAACTCCAGGCAAGAAGGAAGAGAAGTGATAGCAAGGAGAAAGGCCACCTTCAGGGTCAGGTTCTTTGCCTCAGCCGACTCCAGTGGCTCGAAGGGGGCCTCAGCCAGCCCTTCAAGCACTACTGCCAGGACGGGTCCCTCCTGACGGACCCGCTCCAGGACCCCCGGGAGCAGGGCGATCGGGGGAAATGCATACAGACGCAGCCTCGGCCACGTCTGCATCATGGCATCCAGCCCAAGTGGGGCTGGATGTGTGAGAGAGAACCACAGTGGACAGTGGGACGTCTCTCGAGACGCGAACAGATCCACTTCCACTGGGGCGAATCTCTTGCATATGGCCTCCACCACCTCTGGGTGAAGACGCCACTCCCCGGGCCTCAGCCCCTGCCTCGACAGGACGTCTGCTCCCTGGTTCTGGTCCCCGGGGACATACATCACTCTAAGAGACGACAGTTTCCCCTGGGACCACAGAAGGATCTGATGCACCAGTCTGCATAGAGGGCGCGACCTCAGACCCCCCTGATGATTTAGATCAAGACCATAGCTGTGTTGTCCGAGCGTACCAGTATGCGTCCTTCAGATCTATCGTGACGAACCAGTCCTCGAACTGGATCTGACTCACGATGGCTGAAATTGTGAGCATCTTGAACCTGAATCTCCTCAGAGAACGGTTCAAGAGCCTGAGATCTAATATTGGATGCAAACCATGGGAACTATGAAGGACCGGCTGTAGAACCCAGATTCCCTGTCTGCCAGGGGAACACATTCTATGGCCTCCTTGGCCAACAGGGATTGTACTTCCTGCTCCATAACCCGAACCTGCTCTGGCCCGACCATTGTCCAGACCACCCCATTGAAATTCGGGGGAGGGGAACTGAACTGAAGCCTGTAACCCAGCTCTACAGTGCGCAGGGCCCACGTAGATATATTTCGGAAGGCATGACTATGCACCAAGATAATCTACTAGATAATCTCCCAAACCAATGGAATCCATGAGAAAGTGTTTCTCTTTCTCTTTCCTCCCGAGAGATTTAACCATAAGTGTCTCTCCGCACACACCATACCCGCCATGGAGCGGCCAATGGCACGGGCCGTCTCCTTAGTGATGCGGAGAGACAAGTCGGTGGCTTTCCTAAGCTCCACAATATCCTCGGGAGAGGGACCCTACCCCTTGTCCAACTCCTTGAGGAGGTCGGCCTCGTAGGCCTGCAAAACCGCCATAGTGTGCAGACAGCTACCAGCCCGCCCAGCCGCCTTATAAGCCATGCCCACCAGCGAAGATGTTTCTCAGCACGGCTTGGTGGGCATCACCGGGGCCTTAATTGATGAAGCGGTCTTGGGCGAAAGATAGCTCGCGAGAGCCTCCTCCACCCGCGGCATCGCCCCATAACCATACTCAGCCGCCCCCAGCACATTACCAAAATCAAGCACTGGGGGATTAGATATTCTGGCAGAGTATGGTTTTCCCCAAGACTTGCACAACTCATTGTGCAAGTCTAGAAAGAACGGAAGGCCCCGGCGTGGAGGTTGAGCCCTACGCCTGAAAAACCTTTCATCCAGCTTACTGGGCAGCTGGACTTCAAGCTCCTCTTGTGGCCAGTCAATTCTTAATTTGGCCACAGCGCGGGTCTAAACCTCCACCAGCTCTTCTTGAGCGGGTGAGTGAAGAGATAGCTCAGGCTCCACAGCACCCGCTTCTCTGCTCGCAGCGTCTGATTTCTCAGAACCAGACAGCTGCAGCATCAGCTTCGCAGGCTTCAAACGGGGCGGGAGAACATCTGAATCCTCAGATGAGGACGGGGAAGATGCAGCCGCAGTCCCACGACCCGCTGAGAGATCCAGTTGCGAGCCCCAAGATCTGCGACGCCACTCTGCCTCGGCAACAGCAGGTCCAGAACCCCGGGGCTCGTGAGCTCGGCCAGCCTCATCAAAAATGGCCAGCCGGGAGTGCAACACCCGGAGCGGCAGCATTTCACACTCGCTACAGGTGGCTTCCTCGAGAGCCGCCCTCGCGTGCTGCATGCCCAGACATTGTACACATAGCTTGTGTGTGTCCGCGCCCGTAAGCAATCGCGGGCATGTAGGCACACACCGCTTAAACTGCTCGCTAGCCATCTTTATTTTCTTTTCTCACTTCTTTATTTTCTAAATATGTGCTTAGTGAAGCTAATATATGGGACAAACAACACCAAATAGACTTCAGCTGAAGAGCAAAAAGCTAGTGTTTGTGTGTATCAGCGTCGCTTTGTATCTTCCGGTTATGCCGTCATCTACTACATCATGACGCAGCACCAATCAGAATTGGATAGATTTCATTCATACTTCAGAGGCATGACGCTGACGACGCAGTGTGAGTTCCCTCGATAAAGGGCCCTAGGCATTGTAAGCTCCATATATGGTGATTTCGGGGAGGAGACAGGGTGGAGAAGGACATACGCACAATCTGCTGCTGGCTGGGATTTTTGTGCAGGGATTTTTGTGCAGGTTCTAGTGTACGCATGGCTTTATACATCAGAAATATTTTGCGTACGCACACTTTTAGGATGAAATCTACGCAAAGTTTTATAAATGAGACCCCAGAGCTGTAAAAAACAAACTCTGCTCAGGCCAATCACATTGTGTATTGAGTCGGTAGACGGGGCTTAACATAATGAACCCAGAGTTGCGCTTGCGTGTTACTAGTAAACACAGAGGCTGGCGAACAGCGGTCTTTCGAATCAGCTTTGACCGCGACTCTGGAAGACTTGGAGTTAAGCTTTTCTCTGAGAAAAGAACAAAGAACGGCACTGAAGTAATTAAAAAAAAGGAAGATGTGTTCGGTGTTTTCCCAACCGGATGCAGTGAATGTTTAATCTGTCAACGAGCTCCGCTTCACCGTCATTGCTCTGGTTGGTTGTAACGCTATCCTATTGCATGCAGAGGGAGTTTGAAAGACAACAGTTTATTCCGCCCCTCGGATTGAGCCCTGTCAATGGTGACAACGACTAGGGAATCTCCTCAACCATCACCAATGTGGAGCATCCACCTGGATGATGCGGTGGGAGCCATATTGCACCAGAGCGCCCACTACACACCAGCTGAATTGTGTGTATATATATATTGTGCGAATATATATATAATTTTTTGATGATATTCTAATCATATGACCAGGGGTCTCATTTATAAAACTTTGCGTAGATTTCATCCTAAAAGTGTACGTACACACAAAAGCTAGATTTTGCGTACGCACAAAAAAATTCAGATTTATAAAACCATGCGTATGCCAGATCCTGCGCAAAAATCCCTTTATCACAGCAGCAGCAGATTGTGCGTACGTGCATCTCCACCCTGTCTCCTCCCCGAAATCACCATACAGTTCCTTCTCAAAAAATTAGCACATTGTGATAAAGTTCATTATTTTCCATAATGTAATGATAAAAATTTAACTTTCATATATTTTAGATTCATTGTACACCAACGGAAATATTTCAGGTATTTTATTGCTTTAATACTGATGATTTTGGCATACAGCTCATGAAAACCCCAAATCTCAAAAAATTAGCATATCATGAAAAGGTTCTCTAAACGAGCTATTAACCTAATCATCTGAATAAACTAATTAACTCTAAACACCTGCAAAAGATTCCTGAGGCTTTTAAAAACTCCCAGCCTGGTTCATTACTCAAAACCGCAATCATGGGTAAGACTGCCGACCTGACCAGAGTGCTGTATCAAGGCACCTCAGTGGGAAGTCTGTGGAAAGGAAAAAGTGTGGCAAAAAACACTGCACAACGAGAAGAGGTGACCGGACCCCGAGGAAGATTGTGGAGAAGGACCGATTCCAGACCTTGGGGGATCTGCGGAAGCAGTGGACTGAGTCTGGAGTAGAAACATCCAGAGCCACCATGCACAGGCGTGTGCAGGAAATGGGCTACAGGTGCCGCATTCCCCAGGTCAAGACACTTTTGGGCTACAGAGAAGCAGCACTGGACTGTTGCTCAGTGGTCCAAAGTACTTTTTTCGGATGAAAGCAAATTTTGCATGTCATTCGGAAATCAAGGTGCCAGAATCTGGAGGAAGACTGGGGAGAAGGAAATGCCAAAATGCCTGAAGTCCAGTGTCAAGTAGCCACAGTCAGTGATGGTCTGGGGTGCCATGTCAGCTGCTAGTGTTGGTCCACTGTGTTTTATCGAGGGCAGGGTCAATGCAGCTAGCTATCAGGAGATTTTGGAGTGCTGAAAAGCTTTATGGAGATTAAGATTTGTTTTTTCAGCACGACCTGCACCTGCTCACAGTGCCAAAACCACTGGTAAATGGTTTACTGACCATGGTATTACTGTGCTCAATTGGCCTGCCAACTCTCCTGACCTGAACCCCATAGAGAATCTGTGGGATATTGTGAAGAGAAAGTTGAGAGACGCAAGACCCAACACTCTGGATGAGCTTAAGGCCGCTATCGAAGCATCCTGGGCCTCCAGAACACCTCAGCAGTGCCACAGGCTGATCGCCTCCATGCCACGCCGCATTGAAGCAGTCATTTCTGCAAAAGGATTCCTGACCAAGTATTGAGTGCATAACTGAACATAATTATTTGAAGGTTGACTTTTTTTGTATTAAAAACACTTTTCTTTTATTGGTCGGATTAAATATGCTATTTTTTAGAGGAATTTTGGGTTTTTATGAGCTGTATGCCAAAATCATCAGTATTAAAACAATAAAAGACCTGAAATATTTAAGTTGGTGTGCAATGAATCTAAAATATATGAAAGTTAAATTTTTATCATTACATTATGGAAAATAATGAACTTTATCACAATATGCTAATTTTTTGAGAAGGACCTGTATATGGAGCTTACAATGCCTAGTTTTACTAAGCATCACCTCATCTGCATATCATTTGCATGCATATTCCCATCCACATGACACCATCTTTAACACTGTCATAGGTAAAAGACATTGAAAAAAAATATTAGATACGGACTATAAATGCTATTTGTGCCTTACACATTACATTGCTGAATATCATTCAATATCCTTTTTATGTTGTAGAATAAATATATCAAAATATTATTAAAAACAAAATTGTATAAAATATTTCTCAGGTAGCCTATTTTTTATTAAAAAATATATATATATTTCGGTAATTTTAAAGACTTCAAATCAAATCAAAATCATGCAGTTTTGCTGATAATGTCCCTGGATGAAAACTCATTCTCTCCTTATTCTGCTACTGGTGTAATCCTCCATGAAGCATTACATACCCAGGTTACCGGAGGATTTATATGTTTCTAAGAAATAGACTGATCGTTAACACCTTGAAATAATCACAGAATTAATTTGTGGACTAAAATTTAAGACAAAAATGGTATAGTGAACACATGCTTCTTCATGACGGTTTTGTAATGTATTAGTAGGCTAGGACCGATGATGAGTAGCGATTGTGCTTCATGACTGTATTTGCAGACATTGACATTTTGTTATATATGTACATTAAGGTAATTATTTCGTTTTAACACTGTGTTCTGCAGTTCTCTAATAAAAGGGCATTTCATGCTATTCTGAATCACATCACGCCATCTCCTCCTGCGCTCCTGTTGTGGACGATGTGACTGTAAGGCAGCGCTGATTATTATTTTTTACATTTTTTAAATACATTTTGAATTACGTTTGGATTTTACTAGACGCATATAACCAAAAATAATCAGCACAAATAACACTGTTGGATTTAATCTTCATGATAATGTGGATATAACGTATGAAATGGAGTGAAAATTAAATGTCATTAATTCTTATAATCATTCTTCTCACATTTATTTTCTACAATTTTACTTCAGTTCACGATCTAACTTCAGTTCACGACCTCACCATCTGTGTCACCAGTTCCCTTTGTCTCCAGAATGTGCGTCAAAAGTTTGCTTAAAGGTGCGCACGTTCTTCTGTCAAGTTTGTTTTTTATAGATCACAACCTTTGCGTGGAAACTGGCGTTTCCAGCCCTGTTTTGTGCGTACACACGCTTTATAAATGAGACCCCAGGTGACTTGCCACTCTGTAAAAATTTGATAGCTTCTACCACCTCAAAAACATATATGGGATCACCAAAGGTTCCAGCAATAGCACAATCAATTTTGGGAAAAGTGACCTTATCTAAGGGCCATTCCTCATAGTCAAAGATGGAAAGTTCAGAAGTATAAAGGCCTGAATAAAACTCTAAGAAAATGCTATTTATTTTATTTGGATCATGAAAAAAATCTCCCTGTGGTGACCTTATTCCTTTATTTAGCCTTGATGCTGCCGATGCTCTAGCCTGATGAGCTAATAGTTTACCTGCCTTATCACCCATTAAAAAAATAAGTTGTCAAGATTTAAGTAACTGCGCTTCAGCCTTGTCTGTGGTCAAGAGATAAAATTCTGTTTGCAGATGATGACGCTCTTTATAAAGTTCTTTATTAGGATCAGCAGCATACTGATGGCATAGACTTTGTAGATCCTTAAGAATTTTATCAAATTTATGCTTCTCAGCCTTGTTTGCACCAGAAAAATAAGAAATTATCATACCTATCAAGTATGCCTTAAAGATTTCCCAGAGAGTCCCTCTAACAACACTTGGCATATCATTAATTTTAAAAATAGGGCTATTTGCTCAGTCAAAAATTGTTTAAAGTCGTCTCTAGCCAAAAAGAAAGAGGGAAAGTGCCACTGTTTATGAAAAGGTGTAGATTGGGAAATATGACTGTCAATAGAGGTGGGAGCATGATCCGAAATAACAATGATGTGATATTCACATTCGATAGATTTTAAAGTAACCTATTATCTAATAGGAAAAATCTATACGTGAATATGAGAGATGAACCTGGGAGTAAAATAAGTAGGCCCTATATTGGGGAAATTTTCATCAATCAGATGACCCCAATCGTCCAGCAAAGGTATTTAAAGCTTTTGCTGAGTTAGTTAGCATACAAGGTTTGATCTATCTAAAACAGTGTCTTGAACTAAGTTAAATTCTCCCCTTTTGATAACATGTCTTCTATCAATATCAGGAATTGATGAAAAGAAATTGGATATAAATTACTTTTTTATCATCGCAGTTAGGGGCATAATTGCTTGCCATAACAACAGGTACATCTCTGAGTCTGCCAGTAATTATGACATAACGGCCATTATGGTCGGACAAAATATAAATAGTAGCACCTCTTGCTCGTGCATTAAACTTTGAATGATACAAATGGCTCACCCATGCCCTTTTAAGTTGTTGAATATCACTTGTCTTGAGATGGGTTTCTTGGAGGAAAAAAACATCACCCCTAAGATGTTGGATTTTTTTAAAGACAAAATGCATCTAATTTTAACCTTGTTATTCACCCGTTTAACATTCCATGATATAAAACGAGTACTGGAACTCTCTTTATTCTTAGCCATTATCCATCTGCCACAAGGCTATTTTATATCGAGCAAGAAGCAAAGAATAAAAGAAAAAATGATAACTTCAAGGAAAATAACGCAAACAGAATAGAGGAAGGTAGAAAACCACAACAAACGAAAAAATAAAAATAATACAAATACCCAGTACAAGATCCTAAATCTCAGTCCTAACATGTCAACCCAGAACCACACAGGCAACCTGCTACAGCAATGATTACACTAAGGACTCCAGCTCAACACATGCAAGAAAAATAAAATAATAATAGTTTGTCCCAAGAATGAGAAACAAAAACTGATCAAGTACAAACGATCAGTAATGGAAACATCGTTATATAACAGATAACAGTCCACGTAAAAGTTCTCCCGAGCAGCAGGTGACATGAACAGAAGACATGGTCGCAAACCAAGCTGGTACAGCTCCTTCATCACCACTTGATATTCGGCACGCATTTCCAGAACTTCAGGACTATAGTCTTCATTGATGAAAATCGGGTTACTTCGATACTGAAGCTTTCCTCTCAGCTTGCGGGGTTCGCGTATCACCAAATCCATGGTTTGGAACTTATGAAAGCGAATAATCACAGACCTGGGTATCTCCCCCGGCTTCGGTTTAGCTGTGAGGGCGCGGTGAGCGTGATCCAACTCAGGAGAGGAAAACATGCTCGCGCCAAAAACTTCCACCAAGAGCTCCGAAAAGAAAGTTGACAGATGAGGACAATCAATTTTCTCAGGTAAACCGAAAATGTGTATGTTACTTCTGCGGCTTCTCCCTTCTAAATCTGTAACCTTGGCTTGGAGTTGTTTAGCATGTTCGTCAGCCAAAGTTGCGAGCTTCGACTCAAGGGTTCCGACACTCAGGTCACTCTTGTCCGCATTTGCCTTAAGCGATAGAAGTCTCTGTTCATGGTCATTCACCGTTGTAAGTAACGTCTCCAGCTTCCCCTCCAAAGTAGAAAAAGCTGATTTAAATATATATATAATGCATCTCTGAGTTCTTCCAGCAGTGTCGTCATGTGTGGCAATATCTGTTGGGCTCCCGCTAGCTTGTGCTTTGTCTTTCTTAACTTAGTCTTTCTTGTGTTTAGATTTCGAAGCCATTTTCACCCACAATGTTACAATATATGTAAGCTGACCGATAAACTGCGTTATAAAAGGTATATTGAAGCGGCAGTGGATTCCAGAATCCCACTTTCAGTATTGTCTGTAAACTCGTGTCTCCAAGGCAACAACTGACTTGTTTGTATTACATTGCAAAGAGCTCCATGCACTCCTCCTGCACCAAAGTAGAAAACGCAATCATATCTGTACCGGCCGGCTCGGAATGGAACGGTTAACAAACAAGGAGAACAGTTCGGCCCTTATATGTGAAGGGGAATAAAATAAAATTGGGATTGGGCCATCCCAATCGGGGTGGGATGGGATTGGGCCATCAGTATGTACTGCATACATGTGCATGCCGGCCCACTTCGAGTACTGGACATTACCCATGAATATGTTTTTTAGCAACTGAAAAAGGCTGACACAAAAGTCAGGGCCAGGACCCCAAAATACCCTCAGAACCCAGAGGGTTAAGCTCCAGTGGGTCCAGACATACCGTTAGCTGAAATGTGCATGTTTCTTAAGACACAACCATGGTGTTAATCTATTTGCTAGGCTCTGTGACTTTAACAGTGACACCCTGCCTTTCCAAGCCTTCAAGCTCCTCTTTAAGATGGCTTCATAGTGCGAGAGGAATATGTCTGGGTTGGGTGGACTACTGAGATTGTGTGCGGGTCCTTCACATGCTATCGGAATTATAAATGCTATAAGTAAATAGTAGTTTCACAGTTAAAAAAATAGGACATGAACGCCATCTCAAGTCAAATTTGAGTGCAATGAATAATCACGACTTAAGAATTGGGAAGTATGACATTTCCAATAACATGTAAAGGCAGCATAAGTGTCTATCTACAAACTCCTTCAAGAATATGTTTCTCTAATGGCTGATTTATACTTCTGCATTGGACCTACAACATATCCTCTACGCTGCAAGTTACGTGTTGGTTTTCATTTGTACTTCTGCATTGTTGTCCATGTCAATATGCAATTACACATGCAGACCGCTAGTGGGCAGTGTCCACAGGCATGTTGAAGGTAGCCCCACTCTCAATCAGAGTATGTTGAAAAGAGTATTCCAAAGATTCCTGGATGGTTTACTATTTCCGGTCCGAATTCACAGTATGGATCGATGGGCACTCTAACGGCTGATATTGCCCACAACCCATTGCAAGTTGGACGAGGATTCGATTAGAACTACAAACACGGATAAAAAGCGTTAAAAAACTACAAACATGACGGATGTGCGAGTTCGATGGTTAAGTAGAGAAGTTTAGATAAAGGGGTTTGAGTGACCCTATCAATATTTAACCTGACAAAAATATATTTATTCAGTGTTGTCCACATTATATTTCACCTGCAGCAGCATTGTGAACTTTTGTAATGACACGTTTGGCCATTAACTTTTAAATGCATCATTATATTTAAACTGCAAACACATGAGGAGAGTCTCTGCATTAAAGACCCACAAATGGCAGATCAACGAGCGGCTACATTTCTCTCCGATACGGTAGGAGATTAAACTGAATGTGGAGGATTTGAACTGTGACGATTCTGACGA